>NC_134357.1:342279627-342579627 GCF_048569485.1 Anomaloglossus baeobatrachus | reverse complement strand
GCCTGTCGGTGGCAGCGTCAGGCTCCATATTGTCCCTGGATAGAGACGTGCATGATGGCCTGTAAACCTGAAGTGCCCATTGTAAGGCAGTGGGTCTATTGTAGTATAGCCCTTAGGCAGGGCAGCCAAAAATTTGGAGGCTCCACATTGTCCCTGGATAGAGATGTGCATGAGGGCCTCAAAACATTGTTACCATTGCAAAGGAGCGGGTCTCCTGTCGTTGTAATGCCCATTCTGAAAGAATGGGCGAAAAAATTTACCACTGGGGGTATACCTGAAACAACGGCCTAACTATTGAAACGGTCATCATGATGGCGCATGAGGAGAAGGAGGAGCAGTCCAGCGATTAGCCAAAGTCCAGAAGTGTGTTACCATGGTTGAGTGGAGGTACATGGCAAATTCCCGTTACAAACTTTAAATTCCGCTGTCATTTGCTGGTGGTGTGGTGAAGTCTGGCCCAATCCAACCCTTGTTCATCTTGATCAGAGTCAGCCTGTCAGCATTTACAGTTGACAGGCGGGTGCGTTTATCTGTAATGATTCCACCTGCGGCACTAAAAACACGCTCTGACAAAACGCTAGCGGCAGGGCAGGCCAGGACTTCCAAGGCGTAGAGAGCCAATTCATGCCACGTGTCTGTCCAGCTTGGATACCCATTAATTGTAAGGCACAGAGGAATGTCGGAGTACAGTTGTTTGATCTGCAAGGTACTCCTTGAGCATCTGGGCAAACTTAGGATTTCTTGTGGCACTACCCCTCACCTCAGGGGCTGTGGTATGTGAGAGGCTGAGAAAACTGTCCCACATCTTAAAGACTGTTCCCCTACCTCTGGCGGATTGGACTTGTGACCCTCTCGGCTGTACACCTTGGTTGTCCACTGATTCCTGAGCTATGCCGCTAGCGTTTTGTGAGGGGAATGCTTTGCCTACTTCCGTGACTATGGCCTTCTGGAACTGCTGCATTTTGCCTGACCTCTCCGCCTCGGGAATAAGAGACATAAAGTTCTCCTTTTAGCGTGGGTCTAACAGTGTTACCAACCAGTAATGATTGTCGGCCAAGATGTTCTTAACGCGAGGGTCACGAGACAGGCAGCTTACCATAAAGTCAGCCATGTGTGCCAGACTCTTAACAGCCATCACTTCAGTATCCTGACCAACACGATGACTGAACATGCTGTCCTCCTCCTCCTCCTCATCATCATCTACCCTGTCCTCTGGCCAGCCACGCTGAACCGAGGATATGACTGCATGTCATATCCTCAATTTGGCCAGAGAGTTGCTCCATGTCTTCATCCTCCTCCTCGACATAGTCCTCCACTGCACGTTGTGATGAGATGAGGCTGGGCTGTGTGTTATCACCCACACCCACTACTGTTTCTTGCTCAAACTCATCGCGCTCCGCCTGCAATGCATCATGGTTGTTTTTTGAGCAGAGACCATTTTAGAAGGCAGAGAAGCGGTATGGTGACGCTAATAATGTCGTCATCGCCGCTCACCATCTTGGTGGAGTCCTCAAATTTTTGGCGGATGGTACATAGGTCGGACATCCATCTCCACTCCTCAGGTGTTATGTGTGGAGTTTGACCCATTTCCCGACGGCTTAGGTGATGCAGGTACTCAACAACTGCCCTCTTCTGCTCACATATCCTGACCAACATGTGCAGAGTTGAATTCCAACGCGTGGGGACATCACACACCAGTCTGTGAGCCGGAAGATGCAAACGGCGCTGAAAGCCGGCAAGGCCGGCTGAAGCAGTAGGTGACTTTCGAAAATGTGCAGACAGGCGGCGAACTTTTACCAGCAGATCAGACAGCTCTGGGTATGACTTTAGAAACCGCTGAACCACGAGGTTGAGCACATGGGCCACGCATGGAACATGTGTCAGCTGGCCTCTCCTCAAAGCCGCCACCAGGTTACGGCCATTGTCACACACGACCTTTCCTGGCTTTAGGTTCAGAGTTGTGAGCCAGTGATCTGCCTGCTGTTTCAGAGCTGTCCACACCTCTTCTGCATTGTGGGGTTTGTCACCTATGCAGATTAGCTTCAGCACTGCCTGTTGCCGCTTCGCCGAGGCAGTGCTGCAGTGCTTCTGTGTCACCCTGGACAAGCCAGGGGCCACAGAGCACAACACTTAAACACCCCACACTCCCTGCAGGCATATCATAGTCAAAACACAAAATCCTTGTTGCCTTCCCCAGGGGCTGTTGTCCACACCAGGGTGTGGAGCCAGGCGGTTGGTCTCCACCCACCAAGGAGGAGGGAAAACACAGGCAGTGAGAGTTAAGCTAAGGAAGTGGAAGGAGGAAAGTAGTAGAGAGGAGAAAAGTGACAGCAAAGAGCCTGAAGTTGGTCCGGGTGTGTGGCCCGGACAGGACAGCAAGGTTGGCAGGATGTGGTGACCGTCTGCAGTGGAGGCCGATTGGAGTCTGCCGTAAGGACCGTGGACGGGTGGTGACCCGGCCGTACCGGACCGGTATACAAAGAGAAGCCAGCACCATTGGCAGAGTACTTTCGGATCCCGGCAAGGCTTGGTGTCGCCGTGAATTTGCCAAATCCGTTAGTGAAGGGGACCTCAGGGTTTCCAAACAGCCAAGTCCCGATAGAAGGCAACCGTCCAACCGTGAAGGGGAGACACCGCCACCGCCAAGGGCAACCGTCTCCCAGGGCCAGTGCCTGTGGGCAAAAGGGGCTCCTCCGGCCCATATCCAGGTCGGGGAGCGGGTTACCGGTGGGAAACCATCACTACCAACACTTAACTTAGGTGCAGGGAGAGACAGTCATCACTAACCTGCAGGGAGGAACAACCGCAGCCGTCCGAGGGACCCGTCCATCCAGCCACTTGTTTTACCGTGAACTGTGTCATCATCATTGGGCTGAGTGAGTACCTCCGTGCCGTGCGGCACAGCGCTGCCCCTGCGACCCTGCACCTCATCAGGCCCCGCAACCCGCCTGTCATCCATCTCTACCCCATCACCGGGCCCCGGGACAACCAACCCCCCTACCCACGGAGGGGAGAAATAACAACAAAGCTGCTCCCTGTCACAGGCTCCCGGGATCCCCGTCCAGAGCAGCGGTGGTGTCCACACAATCACCACAACCGTGGGTGGCGTCACGGACAATATCCCCAAAACCCAAACCACCCCTTTTCACTCACGGGCGAGTAGCGCCGCTCGAGTCCCCGGGATCCGGCCATCGCTCGAGCCAACGAGCAGCAGCAGCCGTAGAGCAGCGGCAGCCGGACCCGAGCAGTGGGAGAGCGCACCGTCCCCTCCTCCGCCCGCGACACTTCCAGCTTGGGACTGGTGTGGAGGGTAAAGTGGATGAGGATGCGCAGGAGGAGGAGGAGGCTGAGGAGCATGACATTCCGGAGCTGTAGAGTGTGGGTTTAACCCTGACTGAGGTAGGGCCTGCAAAACTTGGTGTGTGAAGGACGTGTTCCGTCCCTCGCTCAGACTGGGTCCCAGCTTCCACAATATTAACCCAGTGTGACGTCAACGAGATGTAGCGGCCTTGCCCACATGCACTTGTCCACGTGTCTGTGGTTAGGTGGAGTTTGGCTGAAACAGCGTTGTTCAGGGCACGTGTGATGTTTTGTGACACGTGGTTACGCAATGCGGGGACGGCACACCGGGAGAAATAGTGGCGGCTGGGGACCGAGTAACGTGGGACAGCTGCCACCATCAGGTCGCGGAATGCTTCTGTCTCAACCAGCCTAAAAGGCAACATTTCCAGCGCAAGCAGTCGCGAAAAGTTAGCATTTAGAAGTGTGGCATGTGGGGCGTTGGCAGTGTATTTGCACCTGCGTTCAAAGGTTTGCTGAATGGATAACTGAACGCTGCGCTGGGACAAGGACGTGCTTGATGATGGTGTTATTTCTGCGTGGGTAACTGCAGGTGCAGGGCCGGAGGAGGCTTGTTCGCAGGCAGCATGGACAGGGGATTGGCTCGCATGCACAACCAGCGAAGACGTAGCAGTGACATCAGCAAGCACTGCTCCTCGACTCTGTTGTACTTCCCACAAAGTCGGGTGCTTGGCTGACATGTGCCTGATCATGCTGGTGGTGGTCAGGCTGCTAGTTTTGGTACCCCTGCTGATGCTGGCATGCCAGGTGTTGCAAATGGCCTTTTTAGAATCATCTGGAGCCAACTTAAAAAACTGCCAGACTCGGGAAGACCTAACATTTGTACAGGCACCTTGTGTCGTGTTGTTCCGGGGAACAGTTGCCTGACGTCTGCCTGGGGCCACCACTCTGCTTCTTACTGCCTGTTGGGATGCTACGCCTCCCTCCCCCTGTGCACTGCTGTCCTCACTCTGCATATCCTCCTGCCAGGTTGGGTCAGTTACTGGATCATCCACCACGTCGTCTTCCTCTTCCGCACCCTGCTCCTCCTACTGACTTCCTGACAATTGTGTCTCATCATCGTCCACCCCTTGTTGAGACACGTTGCCAACTTCGTGAGAACGTGGCTGCTCAAATATTTGGGCATCTGTACATACAATCTCGTCATGGCCCACTTCAACAGGAGCTGGCGAGAGGCCAGAATGTGTGAATGGAAACGTGAACGAGTGTCCAAGTGTGGGATCAGTAATGTCCGTGGACGTGTACTCGGCCTGGTGGTAGGAATGAGGATCAGGTTCTGAAATGTGCGGTGCAGTATCACGGCTACTGACACTTGACCGTGTGGAAGACAGAGTGTTTGTGGTGGTGCCAATCTGACTGGAAGCATTATCCGCTATCCAACTAACAACCTGTTGACACTGGTCTTGGTTCAAGAGCGGTGTACTGCTGCGGTCCCCAAGAATTTGGGACAGGACGTGCGAGCGAGTAGATGTGGCCCTTTGTTGTGGCGAAATTAGAGCTTGCACACGACCTCGGTCTCTGCCTGCACCACCATCACGTCCACTTCCTTGTTCGTTGACAACGCCCTTGCGCATTTTGCAATGCTGTTCTGATGTGTATTCACTAGACTTGTGCGTTATATCCAAGTTTTTGCAAAACGCACACAAGTGCAGCGGAAAGCTGCCACCAACAGGCACACACGTGCGGTTTTTAAATGCAAGCACGGAGGCACTAAGAACCTAACAGGTCTCTATCCAGGGACAACGTGGAGCCTCCCAATTTTTGGCTGCCCTGCCTAAGGGCTATACTACAATAGACCCACTTCCTTCCAATGGGCACTTCAGGTTTACAGGCCCTCATGCACGTCTCTATCCAGGGACAACGTGGAGCCTCCCAATTTTTGGCTGCCCTGCCTAAGGGCTATACTACAATAGACCCACTTCCTTCCAATGGGCACTTCAGGTTTACAGGCCCTCATGCACGTCTCTATCCAGGGACAACGTGGAGCCTCCCAATTTTTGGCTGCCCTGCCTAAGGGCTATACTACAATAGACCCACTTCCTTCCAATGGGCACTTCAGGTTTACAGGCCCTCATGCACGTCTCTATCCAGGGACAACGTGGAGCCTCCCAATTTTTGGCTGCCCTGCCTAAGGGCTATACTACAATAGACCCACTTCCTTCCAATGGGCACTTCAGGTTTACAGGCCCTCATGCACGTCTCTATCCAGGGAAAACGTGGAGCCTCCCAATTTTTGGCTGCCCTGCCTAAGGGCTATACTACAATAGACCCACTTCCTGCCAATGGGCACTTCAGGTTTACAGGCCCTCATGCACGTCTCTATCCAGGGACAACGTGGAGCCTCCCAATTTTTGGCTGCCCTGCCTAAGGGCTATACTACAATAGACCCACTTCCTTCCAATGGGCACTTCAGGTTTACAGGCCCTCATGCACGTCTCTATCCAGGGACAACGTGGAGCCTCCCAATTTTTGGCTGCCCTGCCTAAGGGCTATACTACAATAGACCCACTTCCTTCCAATGGGCACTTCAGGTTTACAGGCCCTCATGCACGTCTCTATCCAGGGACAACGTGGAGCCTCCCAATTTTTGGCTGCCCTGCCTAAGGGCTATACTACATTAGACCCACTTCCTTCCAATGGGCACTTCAGGTTTACAGGCCCTCATGCACGTCTCTATCCAGGGACAACGTGGAGCCTCCCAATTTTTGGCTGCCCTGGCAAAGGAAAATACTACAAAGACTCAGTTCCTCAAAATGGGCACATTAGACTCAGAGGCCTTTATGTACGTCTCTTCTCAGGGACATCGGAGTGCCACACAATGTTTTACGTAAAATCTTTCATGTATTGATCTCAAAAAGTAACATAGATTAGCTCTATCTCACTATTGGGTATGTGCCCTTAACATTTCCGCCATGAAAATTCATTTTGGTGTCATTTTGGAAAGTTTTCTGGTGAGTCCGTAAAAATGGCGTAAAACGCGGACAAAATTGTTCACAGCTGTGACTTTTGAGTGATAAATGCTTCAAGGGGTCTTCCCCATGCTGTTGCCATGTCATTTGAGTACTTTTCTGAGACTTTTGTGACATTTTTAGGGTTTCTACATGCTGCCGGTGGTCATTTCACAAAAATACTCGGGTCTCCCATAGGATAACATTGGGCTCGGTGCTCGGGCCGAGTACACGAGTATCTTGGGTTGCTCGGCCCGAGCCTTGAGCACCCGAGCTTTTTAGTACTCGCTCATCACTAGTAATAACTATAGTTTTAAGGGAATAACCAAAAATGATTACTTGCCTCATAAATCAGCCATCATTCTCATTGCACCACTCAGATAATGCCATCAGTCTTCAAGTGGCCTGCAGTGATGATTTTCTGGGCAGATGTCATAGGTACATTTTACGTTGTACAGGGTTTTAAGAAATGGACACTGAGGAGGGAATACAACACATTATTACTTTACCTTGTAAATCATCACTTGAAATCCATTGCCACTATCCCGGTGGTCCTGCCAGGCTTGTGAGAATGGCTTGCAGCATTGAAGTCCCAACAATGCCTTCGGGACAGATGTAGGTAGTCAATGGCCGATGCACTGAAGTGGTATAAGATCATCACTGGTGAAGCCAGTCATTGTCAATAGCTGTCACCTGGGTATGTGGAGCTCACAAGTACTGCAGATAGTTTCCAAAGTTCATCTGGAGCAAAAAAGCAACAGCCTGGTAGCGGCAAGGAGTTTTCAGATGAATTCTAGGTATTTTGGTAGTGTGGCATATTCCCTGCTTTGTGGCCAGTTTTTAAACATGTTGTACAAACTCCATAACATCCAGAAGTCTAAAAGTACCCATAACACTACCCAGCTCAAAAGCTAAAGGGATCCTATGGGCAAAGAAGACATTAATATGTGCTTTCTTCAGTTAAGAGCAAATGGATCCACCATTTTTATGCTTACAAGTGCATAAAACACACCTCTCTTGGAGATGGAATGGACAGTTAGAGGGGTTATGGAGGAGGCTGATCAGTTTTTTAGATGCTTTTGCTAGGTGTGATTGATCTATTTGCTCTTAAACTACGAAAAGGAGCTGAGAGGGAAATGTCATACTTGTCTTTTTTATAAAGCACAGTAATTGGTACAAAGAAAGATTTAGCTTGTTTAATATCCCGACTTTAAGACCGAATTATCAAGCAAAGTGACACTGTCATTTTGGATAATAAGGTTAAGTCATAGTAGTAAAAATAATCTTGAAGATTGTATAGCTTACCCAGTTTTAGCTTCTAAATTTGCTAAAGATCCAGTAGTATGTTGTCATCACGAATGTCTAAAGCTAGTTACCATGTTTTTTACTCATGCATTTGTTTATTGTTATTGAATTGAATGTGCCTAACCAATGTTCTGTACATAAGTAATAACTATAGTTTTAAGGGAATAACCAAAAATGATTACTTGCCTCATAGATCAGCCATCATTCTCATTGCACTACTCAGATAATACCATCAGTCTTCAAGTGGCCTGCAGTGATGATTTTCTGGGCAGAAGTCATAGGTACATTTTACGTTGTACAGGGTTTTAAGAAATGGACACTGAGGAGGGAATACAACACAATATTACTTTACCTTGTAAATCATCACTTGAAATCCAATGCCACTATCCCGGTGGTCCTGCCAGGCTTGTGAGAATGGCTTGCAGCATTGAAGTCCCAACAATGCCTTCGGGACAGATGTACTGTAGGTAGTCAATGGCCGATGCACTGAAGTGGTATAAGATCAACACCGGTGAAGCCAGTGATTGTCAATAGCCGTCACCTGGGTATGTGGAGCTCACAAGTACTGCAAACAGTTTCCAAAGTCCATCTGGACCAGGAAAACAACAGCCTGGTAGCGGCAAGGAGTTTTCAGATGAATTCTAGGTATTTTGGTAGTGTGACAAATTCCCTGCTTTGTGGCCAGTTTTGAAACATTTTGTGCAAACTCCATAATATCCAGAGGTCTAAGGCTCTGTGCGCACTGGGAAATGAAATTTCCTTGAGAGAATTCCGCATGCTCTCAAAGATTACCGTACCCGCGGTAAAGAACCGCGGGAAACCGCACCCGAAAACCGCATGCGGTTTGCCGCGGTTTGCCGCGGTCTTGCCGCGTGCGGGTTGGGATGTGCTTTATTGCATTCAATGCAATAAAGCACATTGAAGGAAAAAAAAAAAATACATTTAATTCTGATAGTAGATAGACAGAAGAATAGATAGAGGGATAGATAGATAGACAGATAGATAGCTAGAGGGATAGATAGATGACAGATCGCTGCATTTCCCACGGTCGGCAGTGAGTTCACATTACCGGCCGTGGGAAATGACCGGTAATTACCTCTGCTGTCTGCTGCATTCAGCCTGTGTCTGTGACAGTCGCGGCTGGATGTCAGCAGTGCAGGACGCAGGAGCCGGAGCTGTGGATTATGTCGGAGCTTTGTTTGGGGGGGTTAATAAAATGGTGAACGAGGCTTGTTGGTTTTATTTAAAATAAAGGATTTTTGGTGTCTGTGTTTTTTCACTTTACTTACGGGTTGATCATGTCAGCTGTCACATAGACGCTGCCATGATCAAGCCTGGGGTTAATGGCGGTGGTCCCCCACCAACATTAACCCCTTGTATTACCTTGCCACCACTGCTACACGGTGGCAAGAAGAGCCGAGGACACTCCGGTACTGCCACATATTGCATGCGACAGTCCCGGGGCAGCTGCGGCTGATATTCTCGGCTGCGGGAGGGGGAGTGAGGCGGGGGACATTACCCCTGCCCCTCTCCCTCCCCAGCCTGAGAATACCGGGCCGCCGCTGTGTGCTTACCTCGGCTGGACGGTAAATATGCAGCGGAGCCCACGTTCTTTTTTTCCTATATTTCCGTTTTCTTTCTATGTGTGTTCTATGTGTCTGTGTCTATGTGTTCTGTGTCTGTGATGTGTGTGTGTGTGTGATCTGTGTGTGTGTTTACTCTGCACGGCTTCCTCTTCCTGTAATGACATCACTTCCCTGCAAACCGCAGACAAGCGATGTACATTACCGGAGGTAAACCGCGAAATACCGCAGGGAATAACGCAGCAAAACGCAGTGAACCGCACAGAATTTGCTGCCTGCGTTATTCCCTGTGGGATTTCATGATTAACATTGAGTCAATGGAGTGAAATCCCGCAGCGATGTGCGGAAAAGAAGTGACATGCAATTGTTTTTGCTGCGGGATTCCCGCAGCAAAACATGCAGCTGTCAAATTCCGCCCAGTGCGCACAGGATTTTTTTTCTCCATAGGATTTGCTGGTGATTCTCTGCAGAGATGTTATGAACATTTTCTGCAGCGAAACATGCAGCAAATCCGCGAAAAATCCGCGGCAAAATCCGGTAAGTGCGCACATAGCCATAAAGTACCCATAACACTACCCAGTTCAAAAGCTAAATTGGTCCTATGGGCAAAGAAGACATTAATATGTGCTTTCTTCAGTTAAGAGCAAATGGATCCACCATTTTTATGCTTACAAGTGCATAAAACACACCTCTCTTGGAGATGGAATGGACAGCTTAGAGGGGTTATGGAGGAGGCTGATCAGTTTTTTAGATGCTTTTGCTAGGTGTGTCTGATCTATTTGCTTTTAAACTCCGAAAAGGAGCTGAGGGGGAAATGTCATACTTGTCTTTTTTATAAAGCACAGTAATTTGTACAAAGAAAGATTTAGCTTGTTTAATATCCCGACTTTAAGACCGAATTATCAAGCAAAGTGACACTGTCATTTCGGATAATAAGGTTAAGTCATAGTAGTAAAAGTAATCTTGAAGATTGTAGAGCTTACCCAGTTTTAGCTTCTAAATTTGCTAAAGATCCAGTAGTATGTTGTCATCACGAATGTCTAAAGCTAGAGTTACCATGTTTTTTACTTATACATTTGTTTATTGTTATTGAATTGAATGTGCCTGACCAGTGTTCTGTACATAAGTAATAACTATAGTTTTAAGGGAATAACCAAAAATGATTATGTCGCGGGTGGAGGAGGGGACGCTGCGCTCTCCCACTGCTCGGGTCCGGCTGCCGCTGCTGCTGCGGCCTGCTGCTGCTCGGTGGCTCAAGCGATGTGCCGGATCCCGGGGACTCGAGCGGCGCTCCTCGCCCGTGAGTGAAAGGGGTTTGGTTGTTGGGATAGTTTATTGTCCGTGACGCCACCCACGGTTGTGGTGATGGTGTGGACACCACCGCTACTCTGGACGGGGATCCCGGGAGTGGTGATATAGAGCAGCCACATGTTAGTTCTCCCCTCCGTGGGTAGGGGGTTGGTTGTCCCGGGGCCCGGTGAGGTAGGTGGATGGGCAGCAGGCGGGTTATGGGGCCTGGCGAGGTGCAGGGTCGCAGGGGCAGCGCTGTGCCGCACGGCACGGGGTACTCACTCAGCCAGTAATCACGACACAGTCTACGGTAAACAAACGGCTGGTTGGACGGGTCCCTCGGACGGCTACGATGCTGATGTTCCCTGCAGTTAGCGGTGACGGTCACTTCCCTGCACCTAAGTACGGTTCTTTGGTAGCGATGGGTTCCCACCGGTAACCAGCTCCCCAGCTTGGATATGAGCCGGAGGAGCCCCTCTCTTGCCCGCAGGCGCTGGCCCTGGGAAACTGGTGCCTTGGCGGTTGCGGTGTCTCCCCTTCACGGTCGGACGGTTGCCTTCAATCGGGACTTTGCTGCTGGGAGACCCGGAGGTCCCCTTCACTGACGGATTTGGCAATTTATGGCGACTCCTAGCCTTGCCAGGATCCAAAAGGCCCCTGCCACTGGTGCTGACTGTTCTTTCTATACCGCTCCAGTACCGCTGGGTCACCACCCGTCCACGGTCCTTTCAGCAACCTCCGAGCAGTCTCTCCTGCAGACGGTCACCGCCATCTGCCAACCTTGCTGTCTCAGTCCGGGGCACACACCCGGACTAACTTCAGGCTTCTTGCTGTCACTTTTCTCTTTCTCCTTCTTCCTTTTCTCACTACAACTCCACTGTTTACTCCTCACACTTTCAACTCTAAAACTCATCTGCCTGGTTTTCCCGCCTCCAGGGCTGTGAACTCCTCGGTGGGCGGAGCCAACCGCCTGGCCCACCCCCTGGTGTGGACATCAGCCCCTGGAGGAAGGCAACAAATCCTGGATTTGTGTTCTGACCTTGGTGTTCCTGCAGGGAATGTGGGGTGCGTGTGGTGTTGTGACCTGTGACCCCTGGCTTGCCCAGGGCGTCACATTCCCCCTTACCAAAACGCAGACCGTCCTCGGGCTGCCGGTCCAACACCGGTTTTATTTTCCTTTTTTTTTTTTCTGAAAAGATAAAACAAGACATACAAGTAAAAGAACGTCATCCCACATCGGGAGGCACATTGCTTAAACGTTACGGTAACAAACGGTTGCGGCTGCCGCTCCCTCCCTCCCAAGTAACCTGGCCCTGATGCTGCCTCTAAGAAACAGGCAGCACCCCTTGACCCCAGTCCTGAACCAAGTTACCCGAGCGGGATCTGTCCTTCCCCTCCAGAGGGTAGCCACCGGTTCCTGTGGTGGCTGGGCCCCAGCCTGCTCTGCTGCGGGCCCTCCCTCCAATCTGCCTCTCCAGAGGCGGTAACGGTGCTGCAACAAACATATTTTATTTACAAGCCACTAACGTCTGTGGTTGCCCTGCAAGTTCACGGGCTTGTCCATAGAAAGTTCTCTATGCAAACATTGTGGATGGTCCCCACGGGGACAACGGTGCCGGCAACGGCCGGTTTTCCAAATCACGGTTAATCAGGTGACTGTTCGGTAATTACTTTCATTCTCTTCAAAAACTTTTCAAACTTTTACACACATAGACTTTCTCCCCCCCTTTTAAAGGATGGTTTCCCTGTACCTAAGTGGGGGCTACCTAGGTTGGGACGGTTGGAACTCCGGGGTCCGGTGTAAGTAGGGCTAGGCAGTGGGGTAGAGGGAACAATCAGTTCCTCCTCCCTGCTATCGTGTGGGGCAGGCGGAGGCATAGGGGAGCTGGGTACAGGTTCATCCCTGGGCACTGGCACTGACTCACGGTTGACCGCTTCCATCACTTCTTAATCCACGGGTTGTGGGAACAGTATCACTGGAAGAATCACCGCGCCGTTCTGTGTAGGCCAGTCCGCTGGGAAGTCTCCCATTGCAGTGTGGATCACCTCTTTTGCCTTTTCTGCTGGTAGGGGAACCGGTACTTCAGCCGCCGCTCTTAAGGCTGGTGGGCACCTTTTCAGATGGTCCCGGGAAACCGTGGCCAAAGTGCCCCCTGATTTGGTAGGCCTTCCCATCTTCCCATCCTGTGGGCTGTATGACGTACGGGTTTTATTCCCATTGATCATCCAGCTTGTGGGTTCTCCTCTTCCGCTTCAGTATGACATCTCCGGGCTGAAAAGGGCCAGCACATGCCTTTTGATTGAAGCGCTGCTCCTGCAGTTCTCAACTCCGACTCAAGTTCTTCTCAACATATTCTTGAATCTGCCGGTATTGTACCCTCCGCCGAGTTTCCCATTCAGCTGTCGAAGGGAGTGCTTCTGGGGCCTCCAGTCCCATTTCCAGGTCCACCGGCAGTCGGCCGGGGCGAGCCCTCATCAGATATGCTGGGGTGCACTTCGTTGAGCTGGACGGGATGTTGTTGTACATATCGACCAAGTCGGGTAGCTTCTCCGGCCACAGGTTCCGCTCTTCCAGCGGTAATGTCTTGAGGAGTCCCAGGACCAAGTGGTTCATTTTCTCACACATCCCGTTGGTCTGGGCATGGTAAGGGGTGGTCAGGATCTTCTTACAGCCGTACAACTGGCAGAATTCATGGAACACCTCTGCTTCAAAAGCCGGGCCTTGGTCAGTGAGCACCTTTTCTGGGTATCCATGTGGTCGGCAGAAATAAGCCTGGAACGCTCTAGCGGCAGTACGACCAGTTAGGTCCTTGACTGGGACAATCACCATGAACCTTGAATAGTGATCTACTATGGTCAACGCGTAGGCGTACCCACTTCGGCTGGGGGTGAGCTTGACATGGTCCAGGGCGACCAGCTCCAGCGGCTGATGTGTGATGATCGGGTGTAGGGGCACCCTCTGGCTGGCCTCGTCCTTCCTCCTCAGCGTGCAAGGACCGCACTCTCGGCACCAGGCTTCTACAGACTCCCGCATCCCACTCCAATAGAACTGCTCTCTCAACAGCATCTCCAGCTTCTTCCATCCGAAGTGTCCGGCACCATCATGGTATGCCCGCAAAACAGTGGCCACATCAGCTTGGGGAATAACCAACTGGCAGATTTTCTCATGAGTCTTCGGGTTGATCAGCTCACGATACAGCTTCCCTTGATGTAGATACAGCCGGTTCCGTTCCTTCCACAAGCGTTGGGCTTCAGCTGGGGCGGCAGGGTCCATTCCAACAGCGCCTTGTTCCACCAGGGTCTTGACGAGGCGGACAGCCAGCGCCTGGTTTTGAGATTCCTGCCACTCTTGACTGGGCAGTGGATCCAGGTTCACCCGTTGTTGGTGGACATGTACCTTCTCAGTTGGTGGCTGGTGAAATGCAGGCAACTCGATCTCTTCGAGGTCGTCATCCTCGCACCCTTCTTCTGACAAGTGGGGCATCCGAGAGAGTGCATCAGCATTAATGTTGACACGACCAGCCCTGTACTTGATTGTGAAGTCATAGTTGGCTAGCCTGGCCACCCACCGCTGCTCCAGCGCGCCCAACTTGGCCGTGTCCAGATGAGTCAACGGATTGTTATCCGTGAAAGCAGTGAATTTTGCTGCGGCCAAGTAGTGGCAGAACCGCTCGGTGATAGCCCATACCAGTGCCAGGAGCTCGAGTTTGAAGGAGCTGTAGTTCTCAGGGTTCCTTTCAGTTGGCCGGAGTTTTCGGCTAGCATCAGCAATCACTTTTTCCTTCCCGTCCTGGACCTGGGACAGGACTGCCCCCAATCCCACATTGCTGGCGTCTGTGTATAGGATGAATGGGCAGCCATAGTCAGGGTGCGCTAGGACCTCTTCTCTGGTCAAGGCCGCTTTCAGCTGGCAGAAGGATTCCTCATGCCTTTCTTCCCACACCAGCGGGGCTCCGATGGGTCTACCACCTTTGGTCTGTCCCACGAGGAGATCTTGCATGGGGGCAGCCATCTTTGTGTACCCCTTGATAAAGCGCCGGTAGTACCCCACCAGACCCAGAAACTGCCTTACTTCCCTCACTGTGGTTGGTCTCGGCCAACCTTGGATGGCAGTGATCTTCTCAGGGTCGGGGGCGACACCTTCTGCACTCACTACATGCCCCAGGTACTGCACTCTGGGTTTCAGCAGGTGACACTTGGAGGGCTTCAACTTCATCCCGTATTTAGCAAGGGACGCGAACACCTCAGCCAGGTGCTCCAGATGGGCTTCATACGTCTGGGAATACACAATCACATCATCCAAGTATAACAGGATGGTCTCGAAGTTTAGATGTCCCAGACAGCACTCCATCAGCCGTTGGAAGGTTCCAGGGGCGTTGCACAGCCCGAACGGCATACTATTGAATTCACAGAGCCCCATTGGGGTGGTGAAGGCAGTTTTCTCCCGGTCCTCCGGTGCCACTGCCACTTGCCAGTATCCACTGGTGAGGTCAAGGGTAGAGAAGTAATTTGCAGTTCTCAGCGCGGCCAAAGACTCTTCGATATGGGGCAGTGGATAAGCATCTTTATGCGTTATCTGGTTAATCTTCCGGTAGTCCACACACATCCGCATGGTGCCATCCTTCTTTTTGACCAGCACCAACGGGGCGGCCCAGGGACTACAGCTGTCCCGCATAATCCCTGCCTCCTTCATGTTCCTCAACATATCTTTGGCGCATTGGTAATGCGCAGGGGGAATAGGCCTGTACCTAACCTTGATAGGGGGGTGCTCACCGGTGGGGATATGGTGTTGGACCCCTTTAATCTGCCCAAAGTCTAATGGATGTTTGCTGAAAACTTGCTCATACTCCCGCACCACCCTGTACACCCCTTCTTTGTGATGTGTAGGGGTATCGTCAGTGCCCACGTGTAGCTGTTGGTGCAACTCATTTGACTCCCCTTGGGGCGGGTGAGTGCTGGTAGTAGGTGGAGAGACTGGGGGAGCTGCCTCGTGGATCGTGTGAGGATCTAGGGTGAGCAGCTTGGCAAGGGTGGCATACCGGGGAAGCCTGACTTCTTCCTCCCCACAGTTCAGCACCCTCACGGGCACTCTCCCCTTCTTTACATCTACCACCCCTCGGGCGGCCATTACGGTGGGCCAGTGTTCGGAGGGCATGGGCTCTATCATGGCAGGGTAGTCACACCCCTGAGGCCCTACTGCCGCTCTACACCAAATCATCATCTCACTCCTAGGGGGTACAATCAACGGAGCAGCATCCATCACTCTCACTCCACCAATCTCTCCTCCTGTTGAGTTTACATGCTGGCGGTACATCAAGGCTCGAATCTCACGCTGCACAGCTCTCTGTCGGCTTCTCCGCTGCATCCAGGGAACATCCTCAGGGCTGTCGGCGAGCTGTATCCTGGGTTGAGGCTGGGATCTGGTCAAAGGTTGGAGTGCAGCGAGAATCTTGGCGAGGTCTCCGTCCATGCGGCGGACCTGGGCTGCCAGTTCTTCCATTGTGCTGCTGGGAGCTGCAGGCATTGAAGAGGCTGGTGGAGCAGGGGCCACCACGACGGGGGCTGTCTAAATTGGCCACAGGGCTGGCTCCGAGGTTTCTGAAGCTGGGGGTTGCAGTGCTTTAATGGCCCGTTCCTTTAACACAGCAAAGTCCACATCAGGGTGTTCCAGGGCCCACAGCCGGAGCTGTTTGCGATCCTCAGAGGACCTCATCCCCTGCACAAATTGCTCTACTAGCATCTTGTTGCTGTCCGCCTCATTGATAGTGTCTACCCGCTTTAGGGTGCGAAGAGCGGTTTGCAGGCGTAAAGCGTAGTCCCGAATGCTATCCACAGGCCGTTGCCGGCACTGGTAAAACTGCATCCTCAGCTCAGCTTCGGTACGGGTCTCAAAGGCAGTCTGTAGCTTCTCAAATATGGTGGCTACAGAGAGCCAGTCCCCCTCGGCCCAGGTCTCCACTTCCTGCTCAACCGCGCCGGTTAGCTGGCCCAGCACTACCGCTGCACGTTGCTTATCAGTCAGGGGGTACAATTCCAAAAGCGGATTAAGCTTTTTCCGGAAGACCTGTAGAGCATCAGGTTTCCCGTCATACTGCGGTAGCCAGGTAGCTCCGGGCGCATAGGGCAGGGAGAACGGCATCACCTGAGCGAGAGCGGGGGCCGCGGCACCTCCCACCAGCACGGCCGGGACCTGGGCAGGCCCATTCCCATCCACGGGTGCCACTGCGGCTGCGATCACCGCTCCTCCAGCGGCTCCGTCGGGCGCAGACATCTTGTTTCCGTCCCCTTTAGCTTCTTTCCGGCCCCTCCTCTATCGGGGCGGGGTTTTGGCCTTCGCGCCTCTGCTACTCGAGAAGACGCTCGAGCGGGAACGCTTCGCGACAAAGATGGCGGCTTCTGAAATTTTCTGGCCGGACACCTCCGGCGGTCACAAGGCGCACCTCTACCCAATGGCAGAGCGGTAAGATGCTGTTCGTGACGCCAAGTTGTCGCGGGCGGAGGAGGGGACGCTGCGCTCTCCCACTGCTCGGGTCCGGCTGCCACTGCTGCTGCGGCCTGCTGCTGCTCAGTGGCTCGAGCGATGGGCCAGATCCCGGGGACTCGAGCGGCGCTCCTCGCCCGTGAGTGAAAGGGGTTTGGTTGTTGGGATAGTTTATTGTCCGTGACGCCACCCACGGTTGTGGTGATGGTGTGGACACCACCGCTACTCTGGACGGGGATCCCGGGAGTGGTGATATAGAGCAGCCAGATGTTAGTTCTCCCCTCCGTGGGTAGGGGGTTGGTTGTCCCGGGGCCCGGTGAGGTAGGTGGATGGGCAGCAGGCGGGTTATGGGGCCTGGCGAGGTGCAGGGTCGCAGGGGCAGTGCTGTGCCGCACGGCACGGGGTACTCACTCAGCCAGTAATCACGACACAGTCTACGGTAAACAAACGGCTGGTTGGACGGGTCCCTCGGACGGCTACGGTGCTGATGTTCCCTGCAGTTAGCGGTGACGGTCACTTCCCTGCACCTAAGTACGGTTCTTTGGTAGCGATGGGTTCCCACCGGTAACCCGCTCCCCAGCTTGGATATGAGCCGGAGGAGCCCCTCTCTTGCCCGCAGGCGCTGGCCCTGGGAAACTGGTGCCTTGGCGGTGGCGGTGTCTCCCCTTCACGGTCGGACGGTTGCCTTCAATCGGGACTTTGCTGCTGGGAGACCCGGAGGTCCCTTTCA
This sequence comes from Anomaloglossus baeobatrachus, assembly GCF_048569485.1. Classification (NCBI taxonomy): domain Eukaryota; kingdom Metazoa; phylum Chordata; class Amphibia; order Anura; family Aromobatidae; genus Anomaloglossus; species Anomaloglossus baeobatrachus. Next base: position 342,561,930 of record NC_134357.1, on the reverse strand, counting down.
CTGACGGATTTGGCAAATTATGGCGACTCCTAGCCTTGCCAGGATCCAAAAGGCCCCTGCCACTGGTGCTGACTGTTCTTTGTATACCGCTCCGGTACCACCAGGTCACCACCCGTCCACGGTCCTTTCAGCAACCTCCGAGCAGTCTCTCCTGCAGACGGTCACCGCCATCTGCCAACCTTGCTGTCTCAGTCCGGGGCACACACCCGGACTAACTTCAGGCTTCTTGCTGTCACTTTTCTCTTTCTCCTTCTTCCTTTTCTCACTACAACTCCACTGTTTACTCCTCACACTTTCAACTCTAAAACTCATCTGCCTGGTTTTCCCGCCTCCAGGGCTGTGAACTCCTTGGTGGGTGGAGCCAACTGCCTGGCCCACCCCCTGGTGTGGACATCAGCCCCTGGAGGAAGGCAACAAGGATTTGTGTTCTGACCTTGGTGTTCCTGCAGGGAATGTGGGGTGCGTGTGGTGTTGTGACCTGTGACCCCTGGCTTGCCCAGGGCGTCACAATTACTTGCCTCATAAATCAGCCATCATTCTCATTGCACCACTCAGATAATGCCATCAGTCTTCAAGTGGCCTGCAGTGATGATTTTCTGGGCAGAAGTCATAGGTACATTTTACGTTGTACTGGGTTTTAAGAAATGGACACAGAGGAGGGAATACAGCACATTATTACTTTACCTTGAAAATCATCACTTGAAATCCATAGCCACTATCCCGGTGGTCCTGCCAGGCTTGTGATAATGGCTTGCAGCATTGAAGTCCCAACAATGCCTTCGGGACGATTCAAAGAGCAATAGAAAGCAGGTTAATATACTGCGCCAAACCACAGGAGTCAAGATGTTGTTAGTAAATCCCTTTTTCTTTATTTTCACAGGTCTACGCGTTTCAGGGACATATCCGTCCCCTTCTCAGGACAATGTACAGAGAATACTATGACAAGAGGCAGGTTGTGAGCTCTTATATATACATCTGAAAATAAGCCACGTAATCACTCCATACATCATGATCATGTGACTCATAGGTGCACGAAGTAATGGATAAAGCTGTGAACATTGACAAGGGGAAAAAAATGGAAAGAAAAAAAGAGAAAAAAAGGGAGAGAAAAAAAAGGGGGAGAAGAAGAAACAAATAGAAAAAAGAAAAAAGAGGAGGAAGAAAAGAGGAAAAAGAGGGGAGAAAGGATAGAAAGAGAAAAAGTAAAGGAAGAGGAGCAAGGGGAGAAGAACGGGGTTGGGAAAAAACGCTGTAAAAAATATTTTTGTAAAAAAAAATTTTGTAAAAAAATGTGTTTTAGTAAAAATGAAAAGATTTTATGGACATCAAGTTATTGTGAAAAACAATAAAAATAGTGATTATTGAAAAAATGGACCTAAAATGCGAATAATAAATGATGAGAAATAAAAATTAAAAATTTGAAGAATAAAAATGAAAAAATAAAAAATGAAAAATGAAAAATGCGGAGAATGAAATTTTTTTTTTATTTGAAATAAAGTAGAAAAATGCCATTTTGATCTGTAAGGTTGTTAATTCTACCTACAAATGGAGAAGGGAGAAAATAAATAAAATAAAATGACACCAAATGTGGATAGATCCGCAATGTAAATGCGGGGAAATATATAACTAAATGCGACTGTGAAAATAATCATGCCGGCGGTGGATTTACAACCAAAACTATAAAAAGCAGGAGTAAGAAGAAACCCACAAAGAGGATTATTGAAGGGTGACAGCGTGGGAAAAAAACATGAACGCGCTTGCGCGAAAGGTGAGATGAGGTAAAACTGTGAAGAAAGGAGACAGTAAAGAGCTCCTGCGCAAGGGGTAACCTAAGGTTAATACCGTGAGAAAATGCTATTGTGCGCTTGCGTGCAGGGATGTTACTATATCCAGGCCGCATGAATGATAGCAGTATCAGCGGCTAGGTAATCATGTCAGGATAGTGTAAGAAAGATCAAAATATGATGTGGAAAATATGTATTCATTAGAAAAAAGAGGTGATGTTAAAGTTGAGTTAGATGTTAGGAGTAGGAGCAGGAAAAAACCGGCATAGAGAATTACTGGAGGGGGACAGCGTGAGAAAAAAATGAATGAAGTGAACGCGCTTGCGCGAAGGGTGAGATGAGGTGAAGACTATGAGAAAGAAAAGTGAAAAGTGCCAGCGCAAGGTGTAACCTAAGTTTAATACCGTGGGAAAAATGCTATGTGCGCCTGCGTGCAGGGATAATACTAAATCCAAGCTGCAAGAATGATAGCGTTAACAGCGGCTAGATCATGAATAACAAGATGGTGCAAAAAAGGTTAAAAGTATAATGTGAAAAAAGTGTGTTTTAATTAGAAAGAAGTGATATCACTAGAAAAATACTTTAGTAAAATGCTGGGTATAGTAGTGAATAAATGGAAACATACTTAGCGGACTCTCCAAAATGGGAGGAAAATAAAATAAAAAAAAAACGAAAAAAAGGGGGAACAGATGTATGGAAAGAAGGGAACAGGGCTCCCAATGGAGCTAAATGTGTTATCTGGGGTCCGAAGCAATAATAGACCCGAAAATCTGAAAATCCGGAAAAAAAGGGGGGGGCAGAAAAGAGGAAATGGGCAAATATTTAAAAACTAAAGGACATACTTAATTTATTATCAACATTTTTATGAAAAGGGGAAGCATAATGATTCCTATTTAAAATGTATAAAAATCTACATGATATAAATAAATAATATGGCATAATATACCAAATTATGCACAATTCAATAACGAAACAGCCATATTGGGATGTATAATCATAATCACAAAAGAGAAATACAGGATATTATAGATAAAAAGATAGTTGGAGGGATGTCATAAAAACATATAAAAAATATATAAATATAAATATAAATATAAAACATGTATATATACATATAAAAAAAGTGTATACATATATATATAAAAAAAATACGACCATAAAATTAATATGATACCACAATATAATGAAAACACGCGAATAATTATGAGATAAAAAATATATATAATATAAGACCTCATGGGATATATAGGAAAATCCCAAAAATACAAAAAATATATATTAAAAAGATGAAGATTAAAGGATTAAAAGGACAAATCAGTTACCAAATTCAGTCCCATGGGTTTCAGAGTGCCCAATCTAAGTATCCCAAATGATTCTTTTCTATTTAGACTGTCTATTCTATTGGGGCAATTGGGAGGTATTTGCTCTATAGGAGTGATAGTAAAGGCCATAGTTCTATTGTGGAATAGTGTACAATGCTTGGATAATCCGTGTAGCATATAACCGATTTTTATGTTATGCCTATGCGAGTTTAATCGGTTATGCAGGGCTTGACAAGTCCTACCTACATATTGTTTACCACAATTACAGTCAATAAGATAAATAACAAATTGGGTCAGACAGTTTAGATGATTCTTAATAGTGAATTCCTCTGTTCCCTTAGAGGAACTGAAAGTTGCCCGTTTGTGGCTAATGATTCTGCAACAAAGGCTATTTCTAGAACCACTCCGGTAAGATCCTGGGGGGGCAGTAGAGATAATATTATTAATATTGTTCTTCAGAGGGGCAGGTTTAAGTCGACTGGGGGCTAAAACATTCTTAATGCTAGGAGCCTTCCTGAATGTAATGCCAGGAAGGGGGGACGGATAGTTTTTAAAAAGGGGTCATTTAACAGGACTCCCCAATGCTTTGAAAAAATATTCCTAATTTTGTCATTATCGCTGCTGTAAGTGGTGAGAAAATTCAAAGTAAAAGTACTCTCAGTGTTGCTGGAGGTGGAAGCAGTGGAAACTTTGGGTAAAATCAGGTCTTTTTGTTGCAGGATAGCAGTATCTTGGTATGCTCGTTGAACAAGAGTTTTAGGGTATTCTTTTTCTAAAAAACGTACTGCTATCATTCATGCGGCCTGGATATAGTATCATCCCTGCACGCAAGCGCACAATAGCATTTTCTCACGGTATTAACCTTAGGTTACCCCTTGCGCAGGCGCTCTTTACTGTCTCCTTTCTTCACAGTTTTACCTCATCTCACCTTTCGCACAAGCGCGTTCATGTTTTTTTCCCACGCTGTCACCCTTCAATAATCCTCTTTGCGGGTTTCTTCTTACTCCTGCTTTTTATAGTTTTGGTTGTAAATCCACCTCCGGCATGATTATTCTCACAGTCGCATTTAGTTATATATTTCCCCGCATTTACATTGCGGATCTATCCACATTTGGTGTCATTTTATTTTATTTATTTTCTCCCATCTCCATTTGTAGGTAGAATTAACAACCTTACAGATCAAAATGGCATTTTTCTACTTTATTTCAAATAAAAAAAAAATTTCATTCTCCGCATTTTTCATTTTTCATTTTTTATTCTTTAAATTTTATTTATTCTATTTTTATTCTTCAAATTTTAAATTTTTATTTCTCATCATTCATTATTCGCATTTTAGGTCCATTTTTTCAATAATCACTATTTTTATTATTTTTCACAATAACTTGATGTCCATAAAATCTTTTCATTTTTACTAAAACACATTTTTTTACAAAAAAATTTTTTACAAAAATATTTTTTACAGCGTTTTTTCCCAACCCCGTTCTTCTCCCCTTGCTCCTCTTCCTTTACTTTTTCTCTCTCTCCTTTCTCCCCTCTTTTTCCTCTTTTCTTCCTCCTCTTTTTTCTTTTTTCTATTTGTTTCTTCTTCTCCCCCTTTTTTTTCTCTCCCTTTTTTTCTTTTTTTCTCTTTTTTTCTTTCCTTTTTTTTCCCCTTGTCAATGTTCACAGCTTTATCCAATACTTAGTGCACCTATGAGTCACAGGATCATGACGTATGGAGTGATTACGTGGCTTTTTTTCAGATGTATATATAAGAGCTCACAACCTGCCTCTTGTCATAGTATTCTCTGTACATTGTCCAGAGGAAGGGGACGGATATGTCCCTGAAACGCGTAGACCTGTGAAAATAAAGAAAAAGGGATTTATTAACAACATCTTGACTCCTATGGTTTGGCGCGGTATATTAACCTGCTTTCTATTGCTCTTTGAATCGTCTCTTCACCGCGGGACCGCAGCATCCCACACCATCTCCTCGTGGTTTACATGCTCAAAAAAGGGTTGTGACTGGCACAACCGCACCAGGTGAGTGTACCTGCCAGCATACACTCCCACGTGTTTTACCGGGTAAGACCCTATTTCCGCCTTATCTTTCCACAGCTATCTCAACAATGCCTTCGGGACAGATGTAGGTAGTCAATGGCCGATGCACTGAAGTGGTATAAGATCATCACTGGTGAAGCCAGTGATTGTCAATAGCTGTCACCTGGGTATGTGGAGCTCACAAGTACTGCAAACAGTTTCCAAAGTCCATCTGGACCAGGAAAGCAACAGCCTGGTAGCGGCAAGGAGTTTTCAGATGAATTCTAGGTATTTTGGTAGTGTGACATATTCCCTGCTTTGTGGCCAGTTTTTAAACATGTTGTACAAACTCCATAACATCCAGAAGTCTAAAAGTACCCATAACACTACCCAGCTCAAAAGCTAAAGGGGTCCTATGGGCAAAGAAGACATTAATATGTGCTTTCTTCAGTTAAGAGCAAATTGATCCACCATTTTCATGCTTACAAGTGCATAAAACACACCTCTCTTGGAGATGGAATGGACAGCTAGAGGGGTTATGGAGGAGGCTGATCAGTTTTTTAGATGCTTTTGCTAGGTGTGTCTGATCTATTTGTTCTTAAAGTACGAAAAGGAGCTGAGAGGGAAATGTCATACTTGTCTTTTTTATAAAGCACAGTAATTGGTACAAAGAAAGATTTAGCTTGTTTAATATCCTGACTTTAAGACCGAATTATCAAGCAAAGTGACACTGTCATTTCAGGTAATAAGGTTAAGTCATAGTAGTAAAAGTAATCTTGAAGATTGTAGAGCTTACCCAGTTTTAGCTTCTAAATTTTCAAAAGATCCAGTAGTATGTTGTCATCACGAATGTCTAAAGCTAGAGTTACCATGTTTTTTACTTATACATTTGTTTATTGTTATTGAATTGAATGTGCTTGACCAATGTTCTGTACATAAGTAATATCTATAGTTTTAAAGGAATAACCAAAAATGATTACCCCCTTGTCACTTTGTCCCTCTGTCGAGATATTCACAAGGTTGGTATTGAATGATCTTGCCCGGTTGCCACCTAGGCGCCATAGTGATAACCTTACATCTCGACAGAGAACCGCTCTAAAACATCTTGAGAGCTGGAAGGACTAGTAATAAAACCCGCTGACAAGGGGGGAAATGTAGTAATATGGCCTACCATCAAATATGAAAGGGAAACCTTCCGTCAGTTGAGAGACCGTGAGACGTACAAGAAATTGGATTTTAACCCTGTAAACTCCTTCTCCAGAGAGCTCTCAATGATCCTTGAGCGAGCGCTGGATTTGGGCCTTGTCACGAGGAAGGTTGTGGATGGCTTGTTGGTTAAATATCCTTTTTCACTTATACACTTGTTTATTGTTATTGAATTGAATGTGCCTGACCAATGTTCTGTACACAAGTAATAACTATAGTTTCAAGGGAATAATCAAAAATGATTACTTGTCTCATAAATCACCCATCATTCTCATTGCACCACTCAGATAATGCCATCAGTCTTCAAGTAGCCTGCAGTGATGATTTTCTTGGCAGAAGTCATAGGCACATTTTACGTTGTACAGGGTTTTAAGAAATGGACATAGAGGAGGGAATACAACACATTATTACTTTACCTTGAAAATCATCACTTGAAATCCATAGCCACTATCCCGGTGGTCCTGCCAGGCTTGTGAGAATGGCTTGCAGCATTGAAGTCCCAACAATGCCTTCGGGACAGATGTAGGTAGTCAATGGCCGATGCACTGAAGTGGTATAGGATCATCACCGGTGAAGCCAGTGATTGTCAATAGCTGTCACCTGGGTATGTGGAGCTCACAAGTACTGCAAACAGTTTCCAAAGTCCATCAGGACCAGGAAAACAACAGCCTGGTAGCAGCAAGGAGTTTTCAGATGACTTCTAGGTATTTTGGTAGTGTGACAAATTCCCTGCTTTGTGGCCAGTTTTGAAACATTTTGTACAAACTCCATAACATCCAGAGGTCTAAAAGTACCCACAACACTACCCAGTTCAAAAGCTAAAGGGGTCCTATGGGCAAAGAAGACATTAATATGTGCTTTCTTCAGTTAAGAGCAAATGGATCCACCATTTTTATGCTTACAAGTGCATAAAACACACCTCTCTTGGAGATGGAATGGACAGCTTAGAGGGGTTATGGAGGAGGCTGATCAGTTTTTTAGATGCTTTTGCTAGGTATGTCTGATCTATTTGCTCTTAAAGTACGAAAAGGAGCTGAGAGGGAAATGTCATACTTGTCTTTTTTATAAAGCACAGTAATTGGTACAAAGAAAGATTTAGCTTGTTTAAAATCCTGACTTTAAGACCGAATTATCAAGCAAAGTGACACTGTCATTTCAGATAATAAGGTTAAGTCATAGTAGTAAAAGTAATCTTGAAGGTTGTATAGCTTACCCAGTTTTAGCTTCTAAATTTGCTAAAGATCCAGTAGTATGTTGTCATCATGAATGTCTAAAGCTAGAGTTACCATGTTTTTTACTTATACATTTGTTGATTGTTATTTAATTGAATGTGCCTGACCAATGTTCTGTACATAAGTAATAACTATAGTTTTAAGGGAATAACCAAAAATGATTACTTGCCTCATAAATCAGCCATTATTCTCATTGCACCACTCAGATAATACCATCAGTCTTCAAGAGGCCTGCAGTGATGATTTTCTGGGCAGAAGTCATAGGTACATTTTACGTTGTACAGGGTTTTAAGAAATGGACACAGAGGAGGGAATACAACACATTATAACTTTACCTTGAAAATCATCACTTGAAATCCATTGCCACTATCCCGGTGGTCCTGCCGGGCTTGTGAGAATGGCTTGTGTCGCGGGCGGAGGAGGGGACGCTGCGCTCTCCCACTGCTCGGGTCCGGCTGCCGCTGCTGCTGCGGCCTGCTGCTGCTCAGTGGCTCGAGCGATGGGCCGGATCCCGGGGACTCGAGCGGCGCTCCTCGCCCGTGAGTGAAAGGGGTTTGGTTTTTTTTGGGATAGTTTATTGTCCGTGACGCCACCCACGGTTGTGGTGATGGTGTGGACACCACCGCTGCTCTGGACGGGGATCCCGGGAGTGGTGATATGGAGCAGCCAGATGTTGGTTTGCCCCTCCATGGGTAGGGGTTTTGGTAGTCCCGGGGCCCGATGATGGGGAGGTCAGGATGGTGGACAGGCGGGTTATGGGGCCTGTGGAGGTGCAGGGACGCAGGGGCAGAGCTGTGCCGCACGACACGGAGGTACTCACTCAGCCAAAGGATGATGACAAAGTTCACGGTAAAACGGCTGGTTGGACGGGTCCCTCGGGCGGCTACGGTGCTGATGTTCCCTGCAGTTAGCGGTGACGGTCACTTCCCTGCACCTAAGTACGGTTCTTTGGTAGCGATGGGTTCCCACCGGTAACCCGCTCCCCAGCTTGGATATGAGCCGGAGGAGCCCCTCTCTTGCCCGCAGGCACTGGCCCTGAGAAACTGGTGCCCTGGCGGTGGCGGTGTCTCTCTTTAATGGTCGGACTGTTCTCTTCAATCGGGACTTAGTTGTTGGGAGACCCAGAGGTCCCCTTCACTGATGGATTTAGCAATTTCATGGCGACTCCTAGCCTTGCCGGGATCTGAAAGGCCCCTGCCAATGGTGCCGGCTTCTCTTCGTCTACCGCTCCGGTACCGCCGGGCCACCACCCATCCACGGTCCTTTCGGCAACCTCCAAGTAGCCTCTCCTGCAGACGGTCACCGCCGTCTGCCAACCTTGCTGTCTCAGCCCGGGGCACACATCCGGACCAACTTCAGGCTTTCAAACTGTCACTTTCTCTGTCACTACTCTCACTGTCCTCCTTCTCCTTCCTCTCACTTTGAACTCTCCACTTAATCTGCTTACTCCTTCACTCAAGCTCTGCCTGAGCTAAACTGCCTGGTTTCTCCTGCCTCCAGGGCTGTGAACTCCTCGGTGGGCGGAGCCAACTGCCTGGCCCACCCCCTGGTGTGGACATCAGCCCCTGGAAGAAGGCAACAAGGATTTGTGTTCTGACCTTGTTGTTCCTGCAGGGAATGTGGGGTGTGTGTGTTGTTGTGACCTGTGACCCCTGGCTTGCCCAGGGCGTCACACTTGCAGCATTGAAGTCCCAACAATGCCTTCGGGACAGGTATAGGTTGTCAATGGCCGATGCACTGAAGTGGTATAAGATCAACACCGGTGAAGCCAGTGATTGTCAATAGCTGCCACCTGGGTATGTGGAGCTCACAAGTACTGCAAACAGTTTCCAAAGTCCATCTGGACCAGGAATACAACAGCCTGGTAGCGGCAAGGAGTTTTCAGATGAATTCTAGGTATTTTGGTAGTGTGACATATTCCCTGCTTTGTGGCCAGTTTTTAAACATCTTGTACAAATTCCATAACATCCAGAGGTCTAAAAGTACCCATAACACTACCCAGCTCAAAAGCTAAAGGGGTCCTATGGGCAAAAAAGACATTAATATGTACTTTCTTCAGTTAAGAGCAAATTGATCCACCTTTTTTATGCTTACAAGTGCATAAAACACACCTCTCTTGGAGATGGAATGGACAGCTTAGAGGGGTTATGGAGGAGGCTGATCAGCTTTTTAGATGCTTTTGCTAGGTGTGTTTGATCTATTTGCTCTTAAAGTATGAAAAGGAGCTGAGAGGGAAATGTCATACTTGTCTTTTTTATAAAGCACAGTAATTGGTACAAAGAAAGATTTAGCTTGTTTAATATCCCGACTTTAAGACCGAATTGTCAAGCAAAGTGACACTGTCATTTCGGATAATAAGGTTAAGTCATAGTAGTAAAAGTAATCTTGAAGATTGTAGAGCTTACCCAGTTTTAGCTTCTAAATTTGCTAAAGATCCAGTAGTATGTTGCCATCACGAATGTCTAAAGCTAGAGTTACCATGTTTTTTACTTATACATTTATTTATTGTTATTGAATTGAATGTGCCTGACCAATGTTCTGTACATAAGTAATAACTATAGTTTTAAGGGAATAACCAAAAATGATTACTTGCCTCATAAATCAGCCATCATCCTCATTGCACCACTCAGATAATGCCATCAGTCTTCAAGTGGCCTGAAGTGATGATTTTCTGGGCAGAAGTCATAGGTACATTTTACGTTGTACAGGGTTTTAAGAAATGGACACAAAGGAGGGAATACAACACATTATTACTTTACCTTGTAAATCATCACTTGAAATCCATTGCCACTATCCCGATGGTCCTGCCGGGGCTTGTGAGAATGGCTTGCAGCATTGAAGTCCCAACAATGCCTTCGGGACAGATGTAGGTAGTCAATGGCCGATGCACTGAAGTGATATAAGATCATCACCGGTGAAGCCAGTGATTGTCAATAGCTGTTACCTGGGTATGTGGAGCTCACAAGTACTGCAAACAGTTTCCAAAGTCCATCTGGACCAGGAAAGCAACAGCCTGGTAGCGGCAAGGAGTTTTCAGATGAATTCTAGGTGTTTTGGTAGTGTGACATATTCCCTGCTTTGGGGCCAGTTTTGAAACATTTTGTACAAAATCCATAACATCCAGAGGTCTAAAAGTACCCACAACACTACCCAGCTCAAAAGCTATAGGGATCCTATAGGCAAAGAAGACATTAATATGTGCTTTTTTCAGTTAAGAGCAAATGGATCCACCATCTTTATGCTTACAAGTGCATAAAACACACCTCTCTTGGAGATGGAATGGACAGCTTAGAGGGGTTATGGAGGAGGCTGATCAAATTTTTTAGATGCTTTTGCTAGGTGTGTCTGATCTATTTGCTCTTAAAGTACGAAAAGGAGCTGAGAGGGAAATGTCATACTTGTCTTTTTTATAAAGCACAGTAATGGGTACAAAGAAAGATTTAGCTTGTTTAATATCCCAACTTTAAGACCGAATTATGAAGCTAAGTGACACTGTCATTTCGGATAATAAGGTTAAGTCATAGTAGTAAAAGTAATCTTGAAGATTGTATAGCTTACCTAGTTTTAGCTTCTAAATTTGCTAAAGATCCAGTAGTATGTTGTCATCACGAATGTCTGAAGCTAGAGTTACCATGTTTTTTACTTATACATTTGTTTATTGTTATTGAATTGAATGTGCCTGACCAATGTTCTGTACATAAGTAATAACTATAGTTTTAAGGGAATAACCAAAAATGATTACTTGCCTCATAAATCAGCCATCATTCTCATTGCACCACTCAGATAATGCCATCAGACTTCAAGTGGCCTGCAGTGATGATTTTCTGGGCAGAAGTCATAGGTACATTTTACGTTGTACAGGGTTTTAATAAATGGACACAGAGGAGAGAATACAACACATTATTACTTTACCTTGAAAATCATCACTTGAAATACATAGCCACTATCCCGGTGGTCCTGCCGGGGCTTGTGAGAATGGCTTGCAGCAATGAAGTCCCAACAATGCCTTCGCGACAGATGTAGGTAGTCAATGGCCGATGCACTGAAGTGGTATAAGATCATCACTGGTGAAGCCAGTGATTGTCAATAGCTGTCACCTGGGTATGTGGAGCTCACAAGTACTGCAAACAGTTTCCAAAGTCTATCTGGACCAGGAAAGCAACAGCATGGCAGTGGCAACGAGTTTTCAGATGAATTCTAGGTATTTTGGTAGTGTGACATATTCCCTGCTTTGGGGCCAGTTTTGAAACATTTTGTACAAACTCCATAACATCCAGAGGTCTAAAAGTACCCACAACACTACCCAGCTCAAAAGTTATAGGGATCCTATGGGCAAAAAAGACATTAATATGTGCTTTCGTCAGTTAAGAGCAAATGGATCCACCATCTTTATGCTTACAAGTGCATAAAACACACCTCTCTTGGAGATGGAATGGACAGCTTAGAGGGGTTATGGCGAAGGCTGATTACATTTTTTAGATGCTTTTGCTAGGTGTGTCTGATCTATTTGCTCTTAACCCCTTCACGACCTTTGACGGATCTAGCCGTCATGGTGCCCTGGTACTTAAAGACCCATGACGGATACATCCGTCATGGCGGAATCGCGGCACCAGAGCACCGGGCACCGCCATCGGTTTTAAAAAACTGTAGATTCGGGAAGGAGAGGACTTGTACCTGACCTCAGGAGGGGTGGTGTCTCCTTCCCGGACCTATGGAGGCTGTGATTGGCTGACGAACGCCGCTCAGCCAATCACAGCCAGCGTTATGTTTCAGCCATTGAAAATGGCTGAAGCATTGAAATCCAGCTATGTCAGTGCAGCTGCAGCACTGGCCATTGGCTGGAGCTCAGTGTGCTTTACTGCACCCGCCCCCAGCTCTGATTGGAGAGATCGGCCTTGTGACCCATCTCTCCAAGCAGTATCGTGCATCTGGGACCGGGTGAGCTCGCTGTAGGAGATCGCTCTCCTTAGCTTCTCCCTCCGTGGAATCTGAGGAGAGCGATCCCTGCGGGCGCCCATCTGTGAGTCACAGCCCCCGATCCACTGCTGCCCTGCTCCATGTGCTTCGCCCCTGCTCTCCCGCTGCGCCCCTGCATCTGACGCCGCTACTGTCCCCCTGCATGTGACGCCGCTACTTTCCGGCTGCGCCCCTGCATGTTACGCCGCTACTCAGCAGTAAGAAATCAGTGGCGTCAGATGCAGGGGGGGCGCAACGGCGTCAGATGCATGGAGGCATCTGACGCCACTGCTCTCACGCTGTGCCCCCCCTGCATCTGATGCCACTGCTTTCTTTCTGCTGCCTGCTTGTATCTGCCGCTCCACTGCCCCTGCATCTGCCGCTCCACCGCCCCTGCATCTGCCGCTGCACTGTCCCCATCAGCTACTGCACTCTCCCCATCAGTCGCTCCACCGCCCCTGCATCTGCCGCTGCACTCTCCCCATTAGCCACTGCACTCTCCCCATCAGCCACTGCACTCTCTCCATCAGCCACTGCACTCTCCCCATCAGCCACTCCACCGCCCCTGCATCTGCCGCTGCACTGTCCCCATCAGCCACTGCACTCTCCCCATCAGCCGCTCCACCGCCCCTGCATCTGCCGCTGCACTCTCCCCATCAGCCACTGCACTCTCCCCATCAGCCGCTCCACCGCCCCTGCATCAGCCACCGCACTCTCCCCATCAGCCACTGCACTCTCCCCATCAGCCGCGCCGCCGCACTCTCCCCATCAGCCGCTCCACTGCCCCTGCATCTGCCGCTGCACTCACCCCATCAGCCACTGCACTCTCCCCATCAGCCGCTCCACCGCCCCTGCATCAGCCGCCGCACTCTCCCCATCAGCCGCCGCACTCTCCCCATCAGACGCTGCACTCTCCCCATCAGCCACTGCACTCTCCCCATCAGCCGCTCCACCGCCCCTGCATCAGCCGCCGCACTCTCCCCATCAGCCGCCGCACTCTCCCCATCAGCCGCTGCACTCTCCCCATCAGCCACTGCACTCTCCCCATCAGCCGCGCCGCCGCACTCTCCCCATCAGCCGCCGCACTCTCCCCATCAGCCGCTCCACCGCCCCTGCATCTGCCGCTGCACTCTCCCCATCAGCCGCTCCACCGCCCTTGCATCTGCCAGTGTACTCTCCCCATCAGCCACTGCACTCTCCCCATCAGCCGCTCCACCGCCCCTGCATCAGCCGCCGCACTCTCCCCATCAGCCGCCGCACTCTCCCCATCTGCCGCTGCGCCCCTGCATCTGCCGCTTCGCCCCTGCATCTGCCACCTCACTCCCCCATCAGCCTCTGCGCCCCTGCATCTGCCACCTCACTCCCTCATCAGCCTCGTCGCCCCTGCATCTGCCACCACACTCCCCCATCAGCCTCTGCCCCCTCCCTGATCTGCTGCCTGCTCTCTCCCATCCCCTTAATCCTCTGCCCCCTCTCCCCCCTCCCGGATCTGCTGCAATCCTGCTGCCTAGATCCATTCTGTAAGGTAGCTATCCCCAATCTCACCTCCCACTCCCATTCCACCCTTCCCCTCGCCCCCCTTTCCTCCGCCGCTCCTCCATCCGCCGTGCCCTCTCCCATCCTCCACCGCGCCCCCTCTCCCATCTTCCACCACGCCCTCTCCCATCCTCCGCCGTGCCCCCTATCCCATCCTCCGCTGCTCCTGCATCCGTTGCGCCCTCTTCTATCCTCCATCCATCTTTTTTCCATCCCACCTAGTCCCCCCCCCTTTTTGCAGCACATCCGTGCATTCATCCTAATTTTTTTTATGTAAACTAAGAAAGAAATACAAATAAACTTAGTTTAGGGCCAGTAAAATTATACTGTAGTAATCGTCAACTACAGTATTTTTTACTGAATATTGTAAGGGTCAGCCCAGTGCCACATGTGAGAGCGATGCACAAGTCTCACATCGCATCATCCGGCATGGTCGCTCTCTTCCAGACAGGAGTGTGCGGCTGTGCCGCGTGATGCGTTGCGAGATTTGTGCATTGCTCTCACGTGTGGCACTTGCTTTAGTGTCAGTTGCAGGCGCTCATTATATATATATATATATATTTTTTTTTTTTTTTACTGACGTCTGTATTTTTTATTTTGCCAAACTAATATTTCTTTGTATGGGGGGGGTCTAGTTTCCAACATGGGGTCACATGTGGGGGAGCTCCACTGTTTGGGCACATCAGGGGGATCAGGGATCAGGGGGATCTCCAAACGCAACATGGTGCGGCAAACAATTCCAGCTAATTTTCCATTTAAAAAGTCAAATGACGCTCCTTCCCTCTGGAGCTCTGCCGTGCGCCCAAACAGTGGTTTTCTGCCACATATGAGGTATCAGCGTACTCAGAACAAATTGCCCAACAAATTTTGCGGTCCATTTTATCCTGATACCCCTGTAAAAATTAAAAAATTGAGCCTAAAATAACATTTTTGTGGAAAAAAAAGTACTTTTTTGTTTTTATGCCTCAATGTATGAAGCA
Source organism: Anomaloglossus baeobatrachus (assembly GCF_048569485.1). Lineage (NCBI taxonomy): Eukaryota > Metazoa > Chordata > Amphibia > Anura > Aromobatidae > Anomaloglossus > Anomaloglossus baeobatrachus. The sequence goes on along the minus strand of NC_134357.1, from coordinate 342,546,895 downwards.
CGTGAGAGTTCAAAGTGCTCATTACCCATGTAGATTTATGCCATGGGGGTCTAGTTTCCAAAATGAGGTCACTTGTAGGGGAGCTCCATTGTTTAGGCACCTCAGCGGGTCTCCATACGCAACATGGCGTACGCTAATAATTCCAACCAATTTTGATGTGAAATGCGCTCCTTCTCTTCTGAGCCCCGCCGTGTGCCCAGACAATTACTTTCCACCACATATGAGGTATCTGTGTACTCAGGAGAAATTGCACAATACATTTTATGGTGCATTTTTTTCTGATACCCTTGTGGAAAAAAAAGCTACCTGGTTGAAATAACAATTTCATGGTAAAAATAAAATATATATATTTTCACGGCTGAACATTCTAAACTTTTGTGAAGCCTCCAGGGGTTCAAAGTGTTCAGTAAACATCTAGATAAATTCAATGAGGGGTCTAGTTTCCAAAATGGGGTCACTTGTGGGGGAGCTTTAATGTTTGGGCACCTCAGGGGGTCTCCAAACACAACATGGCATCCACTAACGATTCCAGACAATTTTGCGTTTGAAAAGTCAAATGTCGCTCCATGCCTTCCGAGCCCTGCTGTGCGCCCAAACATTTGATTTCCACCACATATGAGGTATCTGTGTACTCAGGAGAAAATGCACAATACATTTTATGTTGCAATTTTTCCTGATACACTTGTGGAAAAAAAAGCTACCTGGTTGAAGTAACAATTTCGTGGTAATTGTTTTTTTTTTTATTTTCACGGCTCAAAGTTATTAACTTTTGTGAAGCCCCCAGAGGTTCAAAGTGCTCAATAAACATCTAGATAAATTCCATGAGGGGTCTAGTTTCCAAAATGGGGTCACTTGTGGGGGAGCTCCATTGTTTAGGCACTTCAGGGGGTCTCCAAACGCAACATCGCATCTGCTAATTATTCCAGACAATTTTGCTTTCAAAAATTCAAATGATGCTCCTTCTCTTCCGAGCCTTGCCGTGCGCCCAAACAATTGATTTCCCCCACATATAAGATATCGGTGTACTCAGGAGAAATTGCAGAATTAATTTTATGGTGCATTTTTCCTGATACCCTTGTGAAAATGCTAAATTTTATGGCTAAAGTAACATTTTTGTGTAAAAAAGTAAAATTTTCATTTTTTTCCTTCCACATTGCTTTGGTTGCTGTAAAGCTCCTAAAGGGTTAATAAACTTTTTGGATGTAGTTTTGAGCAGTGTGAGGGGTGCAGATTTTAGAATGGGGTCACTTTTGGGTATTTTCTGTCACCTAGGTCTCTCAAAGTCACTCCAAATGTGATGTGGTACCTAAAAAAAATTTTTTGTAAATTTTGTTGGAAAAATGAAAAATTGCTGATGAACTTTGAACCCCTCTAACTTCCTAACGGAAAAAAAAATTGTTTCGAAAATTGCGCTGGTGTAAAGTAGACAAGTGGGAAATGTTATATAGTAACTATTTTGAGTGACATATCTCACAGATTTATGGGCATAAAATTTCAAATTTGGAAAATTGCAAAATTTTCAAAATTTTCGCCAAATTTCCAAAATTTTCACAAATAAACGCAAAAAATATCGGCCTAAATTTACCATTGACATCAAGTACAATATGTCACGAAAAAACAATCTCAGAATCGCCAGGATCCGTTGAAGCGTTCCAGAGTTATAACCTGTCAAAGTGACACTGGTCAGAAATGTAAAAAATGGCCAGGTCTTTAAGATGAAAACAGGCTGGGGGCTGAAGGGGTTAAAGTACGAAAAGGAGCTGAGAGGGAAATGTCATACTTGTATTTTTTATAAAGCACAGTAATTGGTACAAAGAAAGATTTAGCTTGTTTAATATCCCTACTTTAAGACCGAATTATCAAGCAAAGTGACACTGTTATTTCGGATAATAAGGTTAAGTCATAGTAGTAAAAGTAATCTTGAAGATTGTATAGCTTACCTAGTTTTAGCTTCTAAATTTGCTAAAGATCCAGTAGTATGTTGTCATCACGAATGTCTAAAGCTAGAGTTACCATGTTTTTTACTTTTACATTTGTTTATTGTTATTGAATTGAATGTGCCTGACCAATGTTCTGTACATAAGTAATAACTATAGTTTTAAGGGAATAACCAAAAATGATTACTTGCCTCATAAATCAGCCATCATTCTCATTGCACCACTCAGATAATGCCATCAGTCTTCAAGTGGCCTGCAGTGATGATTTTCTGGGCAGAAGTCATAGGTACATTTTACTTTGTACAGGGTTTTAAGAAATGGACACAGAGGAGAGAATACAACACATTATTACTTTACCTTGAAAATCATCACTTGATATCCATTGCCCCTATCCCGGTGGTCCTGCCGGGGCTTGTGAGAATGGCTTGCAGCATTGAAGTCCCAACAATGCCTTCGGGACAGATGTAGGTAGTCAATGGCTGATGCACTGAAGTGGTATAAGATCATCACCGGTGAAGCCAGTGATTATCAATAGCTGTCACCTGGGTATGTGGAGCTCACAAGTACTGCAAACAGTTTCCAGTTAGTGGTGCAAAAGAGACGGGCAGCAGCGTAAGCCGCACAAAGCTCCTACCTGCGTTCGCTCCACTAGTGTGCGAGGACACGAACCACTAGTTATGGCACCTGCTTAGGTCCGCTCTTCTAGTGGTGCAAAACAGACGGACAGCAGCATAAGCCGCACAAAGCTCCTACCTCTGTTCGCTCCCCTAGTGTGCGAGGATACGAACAACTGCCAGACGCAGTATAAGGAACGTTACCCTAGTGGCAACGTCCACCTACGAGTAGAATCACAAGGCCCAGCTGAACCATGTGCCTCAGGCACCTGCCTATGTCCGCTCCACTAAGAGGTAAGGATACGGACTGCAGCCGAAGCTGTAAGGTATAAGAATGCTACCCTGCCGGTGGCGCTCACCTAACATAAACAGAGAGATGCCTAGAGGGACGTGCACAGGGCGTCTACCCTCATGCATGAACCAAGAGGACTGAGCGCCGGGCGACGTGCGTCAGGGTCTTATATAGACTCTGTGCCTCATCCAAGATGAAGGACACCAGAGCCAATCCGCTGCCAGAATGACAGCAATGACGTCACGCTGGCCTATCACCGAGCAAAGCGTCACAAGCACATGACCAGCGACCAATCGGCATAGAAGGTGTCAAAGACATGTGACCTCATGTCAGCGATGATGTCACCCGCACATGTGCAATGGCTCCAAGATAGGACTTAGTCTCCAGCGCTTGCACATGTGCAGTAGCAAGAAATCCGGACATAGTCTCCAGAGCCACAGCAACCGTAACATGACCAATGTTCTGTACATAAGTAATAACTATAGTTTTAAGGGAATAACCAAAAATGATTACTTGCCTCATAAATCAGCCATCATTCTCATTGCACCCCTCAGATAATGCCATCAGTCTTCAAGTGGCCTGCAGTGATGATTTTCTGGGCAGAAGTCATAGGTACATTTTACGTTGTACAGGGTTTTAAGAAATGAACACAGAGGAGGGAATGCAACACATTATTACTTTATCTTGAAAATCATCACTTGAAATCCATTGCCACAATCCCGGTGGTCCTGCCGGACTTGTGAGAATGGCTTGCAGCATTGAAGTCCCAACAATGCCTTCGGGACAGATGTAGGTAGTCAATGGCCGATGCACTGAAGTGGTATAAGATCAACACCGGTGAAGCCAGTGATTGTCAATAGCTGTCACCTAGGTTTGTGGAGCTCACAAGTACTGCAAACAGTTTCAAAAGTCCATCTGGACCAGGAGAACAACAGCCTGGTAGCGGCAAGGAGTTTTCAGATGAATTCTAGGTATTTTGGTAGTGTGACATATTCCCTGCTTTGTGGCCAGTTTTTAAACATGTTGTACAAACTCCATAACATCCAGAGGTCTAAAAGTACCCATAACACTACCCAGCTCAAAAGCTAAAGGGGTCCTATGGGCAAAGAAGACATTAATATGTGCTTTCTTCAGTTAAGAGCAAATTGATCCACCTTTTTTATGCTTACAAGTGCAGAAAAAAACACACCTCTCTTGGAGATGGAATGGACAGCTTAGAGGGGTTATGGAGGAGGCTGATCAGTTTTTTAGATGCTTTTGCTAGGTGTGTCTGATCTATTTGCTCTTAAACTACGAAAAGGAGCTGAGAGGGAAATGTCATACTTGTCTTTTTTATAAAGCACAGTAATTGGTACAAAGATAGATTTAGCTTGTTTAATATCCCGACTTTAAGACCGAATTATCAAGCAAAGTGACACTGTCATTTCGGATAATAAGGTTAAGTCATAGTAGTAAAAGTAATCTTGAAGATTGTAGAGCTTATCTAGTTTTAGCTTCTAAATTTGCTAAAGATCCAGTAGTATGTTGTCATCACGAATGTCTAAAGCTAGAGTTACCATGTTTTTTACTTATACATTTGTTTATTGTTATTGAATTGAATGTGCCTGACCAATGTTCTGTACATAAGTAATAACTATAGTTTTAAGGGAATAACCAAAAATGATTACTTGCCTCATAAATCAGCCATCATTCTCATTGCACCACTCAGATAATGCCATCAGTCTTCAAGTGGCCTGCAGTGATGATTTTATGGGCAGAAGTCATAGGTACATTTTACTTTGTACAGGGTTTTAAGAAATGGACACAGAGGAGAGAATACAACACATTATTACTTTACCTTGAAAATCATCACTTGATATCCATTGCCCCTATCCCGGTGGTCCTGCCGGGGCTTGTGAGAATGGCTTGCAGCATTGAAGTCCCAACAATGCCTTCGGGACAGATGTAGGTAGTCAATGGCTGATGCACTGAAGTGGTATAAGATCATCACCGGTGAAGCCAGTGATTATCAATAGCTGTCACCTGGGTATGTGGAGCTCACAAGTACTGCAAACAGTTTCCAGTTAGTGGTGCAAAAGAGACGGGCAGCAGCGTAAGCCGCACAAAGCTCCTACCTGCGTTCGCTCCACTAGTGTGCGAGGACACGAACCACTAGTTATGGCACCTGCTTAGGTCCGCTCTTCTAGTGGTGCAAAACAGACGGACAGCAGCATAAGCCGCACAAAGCTCCTACCTCTGTTCGCTCCCCTAGTGTGCGAGGATACGAACAACTGCCAGACGCAGTATAAGGAACGTTACCCTAGTGGCAACGTCCACCTACGAGTAGAATCACAAGGCCCAGCTGAACCATGTGCCTCAGGCACCTGCCTATGTCCGCTCCACTAAGAGGTAAGGATACGGACTGCAGCCGAAGCTGTAAGGTATAAGAATGCTACCCTGCCGGTGGCGCTCACCTAACATAAACAGAGAGATGCCTAGAGGGACGTGCACAGGGCGTCTACCCTCATGCATGAACCAAGAGGACTGAGCGCCGGGCGACGTGCGTCAGGGTCTTATATAGACTCTGTGCCTCATCCAAGATGAAGGACACCAGAGCCAATCCGCTGCCAGAATGACAGCAATGACGTCACGCTGGCCTATCACCGAGCAAAGCGTCACAAGCACATGACCAGCGACCAATCGGCATAGAAGGTGTCAAAGACATGTGACCTCATGTCAGCGATGATGTCACCCGCACATGTGCAATGGCTCCAAGATAGGACTTAGTCTCCAGCGCTTGCACATGTGCAGTAGCAAGAAATCCGGACATAGTCTCCAGAGCCACAGCAACCGTAACATGACCAATGTTCTGTACATAAGTAATAACTATAGTTTTAAGGGAATAACCAAAAATGATTACTTGCCTCATAAATCAGCCATCATTCTCATTGCACCCCTCAGATAATGCCATCAGTCTTCAAGTGGCCTGCAGTGATGATTTTCTGGGCAGAAGTCATAGGTACATTTTACGTTGTACAGGGTTTTAAGAAATGAACACAGAGGAGGGAATGCAACACATTATTACTTTATCTTGAAAATCATCACTTGAAATCCATTGCCACAATCCCGGTGGTCCTGCCGGACTTGTGAGAATGGCTTGCAGCATTGAAGTCCCAACAATGCCTTCGGGACAGATGTAGGTAGTCAATGGCCGATGCACTGAAGTGGTATAAGATCAACACCGGTGAAGCCAGTGATTGTCAATAGCTGTCACCTAGGTTTGTGGAGCTCACAAGTACTGCAAACAGTTTCAAAAGTCCATCTGGACCAGGAGAACAACAGCCTGGTAGCGGCAAGGAGTTTTCAGATGAATTCTAGGTATTTTGGTAGTGTGACATATTCCCTGCTTTGTGGCCAGTTTTTAAACATGTTGTACAAACTCCATAACATCCAGAGGTCTAAAAGTACCCATAACACTACCCAGCTCAAAAGCTAAAGGGGTCCTATGGGCAAAGAAGACATTAATATGTGCTTTCTTCAGTTAAGAGCAAATTGATCCACCTTTTTTATGCTTACAAGTGCAGAAAAAAACACACCTCTCTTGGAGATGGAATGGACAGCTTAGAGGGGTTATGGAGGAGGCTGATCAGTTTTTTAGATGCTTTTGCTAGGTGTGTCTGATCTATTTGCTCTTAAACTACGAAAAGGAGCTGAGAGGGAAATGTCATACTTGTCTTTTTTATAAAGCACAGTAATTGGTACAAAGATAGATTTAGCTTGTTTAATATCCCGACTTTAAGACCGAATTATCAAGCAAAGTGACACTGTCATTTCGGATAATAAGGTTAAGTCATAGTAGTAAAAGTAATCTTGAAGATTGTAGAGCTTATCTAGTTTTAGCTTCTAAATTTGCTAAAGATCCAGTAGTATGTTGTCATCACGAATGTCTAAAGCTAGAGTTACCATGTTTTTTACTTATACATTTGTTTATTGTTATTGAATTGAATGTGCCTGACCAATGTTCTGTACATAAGTAATAACTATAGTTTTAAGGGAATAACCAAAAATGATTACTTGCCTCATAAATCAGCCATCATTCTCATTGCACCACTCAGATAATGCCATCAGTCTTCAAGTGGCCTGCAGTGATGATTTTATGGGCAGAAGTCATAGGTACATTTTACGTTGTACAGGGTTTTAAGAAATGGACACAGAGGAGGGAATACAACACATTATTACTTTACCTTGTAAATTATCACTTGAAATCCATTGCCACTATCCCGGTGGTCCTGCCGGGGCTTGTGAGAATGGCTTGCAGCATTGAAGTCCCAACAATGCCTTCGGGACAGATGTAGGTAGTCAATGGCTGATGCACTGAAGTGGTATAAGATCATCACCGGTGAAGCCAGTGATTATCAATAGCTGTCACCTGGGTATGTGGAGCTCACAAGTACTGCAAACAGTTTCCAGTTAGTGGTGCAAAAGAGACGGGCAGCAGCGTAAGCCGCACAAAGCTCCTACCTGCGTTCGCTCCACTAGTGTGCGAGGACACGAACCACTAGTTATGGCACCTGCTTAGGTCCGCTCTTCTAGTGGTGCAAAACAGACGGACAGCAGCATAAGCCGCACAAAGCTCCTACCTCTGTTCGCTCCCCTAGTGTGCGAGGATACGAACAACTGCCAGACGCAGTATAAGGAACGTTACCCTAGTGGCAACGTCCACCTACGAGTAGAATCACAAGGCCCAGCTGAACCATGTGCCTCAGGCACCTGCCTATGTCCGCTCCACTAAGAGGTAAGGATACGGACTGCAGCCGAAGCTGTAAGGTATAAGAATGCTACCCTGCCGGTGGCGCTCACCTAACATAAACAGAGAGATGCCTAGAGGGACGTGCACAGGGCGTCTACCCTCATGCATGAACCAAGAGGACTGAGCGCCGGGCGACGTGCGTCAGGGTCTTATATAGACTCTGTGCCTCATCCAAGATGAAGGACACCAGAGCCAATCCGCTGCCAGAATGACAGCAATGACGTCACGCTGGCCTATCACCGAGCAAAGCGTCACAAGCACATGACCAGCGACCAATCGGCATAGAAGGTGTCAAAGACATGTGACCTCATGTCAGCGATGATGTCACCCGCACATGTGCAATGGCTCCAAGATAGGACTTAGTCTCCAGCGCTTGCACATGTGCAGTAGCAAGAAATCCGGACATAGTCTCCAGAGCCACAGCAACCGTAACATGACCAATGTTCTGTACATAAGTAATAACTATAGTTTTAAGGGAATAACCAAAAATGATTACTTGCCTCATAAATCAGCCATCATTCTCATTGCACCCCTCAGATAATGCCATCAGTCTTCAAGTGGCCTGCAGTGATGATTTTCTGGGCAGAAGTCATAGGTACATTTTACGTTGTACAGGGTTTTAAGAAATGAACACAGAGGAGGGAATGCAACACATTATTACTTTATCTTGAAAATCATCACTTGAAATCCATTGCCACAATCCCGGTGGTCCTGCCGGACTTGTGAGAATGGCTTGCAGCATTGAAGTCCCAACAATGCCTTCGGGACAGATGTAGGTAGTCAATGGCCGATGCACTGAAGTGGTATAAGATCAACACCGGTGAAGCCAGTGATTGTCAATAGCTGTCACCTAGGTTTGTGGAGCTCACAAGTACTGCAAACAGTTTCAAAAGTCCATCTGGACCAGGAGAACAACAGCCTGGTAGCGGCAAGGAGTTTTCAGATGAATTCTAGGTATTTTGGTAGTGTGACATATTCCCTGCTTTGTGGCCAGTTTTTAAACATGTTGTACAAACTCCATAACATCCAGAGGTCTAAAAGTACCCATAACACTACCCAGCTCAAAAGCTAAAGGGGTCCTATGGGCAAAGAAGACATTAATATGTGCTTTCTTCAGTTAAGAGCAAATTGATCCACCTTTTTTATGCTTACAAGTGCAGAAAAAAACACACCTCTCTTGGAGATGGAATGGACAGCTTAGAGGGGTTATGGAGGAGGCTGATCAGTTTTTTAGATGCTTTTGCTAGGTGTGTCTGATCTATTTGCTCTTAAACTACGAAAAGGAGCTGAGAGGGAAATGTCATACTTGTCTTTTTTATAAAGCACAGTAATTGGTACAAAGATAGATTTAGCTTGTTTAATATCCCGACTTTAAGACCGAATTATCAAGCAAAGTGACACTGTCATTTCGGATAATAAGGTTAAGTCATAGTAGTAAAAGTAATCTTGAAGATTGTAGAGCTTATCTAGTTTTAGCTTCTAAATTTGCTAAAGATCCAGTAGTATGTTGTCATCACGAATGTCTAAAGCTAGAGTTACCATGTTTTTTACTTATACATTTGTTTATTGTTATTGAATTGAATGTGCCTGACCAATGTTCTGTACATAAGTAATAACTATAGTTTTAAGGGAATAACCAAAAATGATTACTTGCCTCATAAATCAGCCATCATTCTCATTGCACCACTCAGATAATGCCATCAGTCTTCAAGTGGCCTGCAGTGATGATTTTATGGGCAGAAGTCATAGGTACATTTTACGTTGTACAGGGTTTTAAGAAATGGACACAGAGGAGGGAATACAACACATTATTACTTTACCTTGTAAATTATCACTTGAAATCCATTGCCACTATCCCGGTGGTCCTGCCGGGGCTTGTGAGAATGGCTTGCAGCATTGAAGTCCCAACAATGCCTTCGGGACAGATGTTGGTAGTCAATGGCCGATGCACTGACGTGGTATAAGATCATCACTGGTGAAGCCAGTGATTGTCAATAGCTGTCACCTGGGTATGTGGCGCTCACAAGTACTGCAAACAGTTTCCAAAGTCCATCTGGACCAGGAAAGCAACAGCCTGGTAGCGGCAAGGAGTTTTCAGATGAATTCCAGGTATTTTGGTAGTGTGATATATTCTCTGCTTTGTGGCCAGTTTTTAAACATGTTGTACAAACTCCATAACTGTTACAAACCGGCGCTGCCATAGCCGCAAGCAGCCTGCTGCGGATCCTGTTGCGCCCAGGCGCCGGCTGCCGTTCTTGGCCGTGCCTCGGGTCGTCCAGTTGGCTGTTCCTTCCACCACGTGTAAGTGTGGAGAGGCGGCTAGGGCACATACGTGCGCGGATTTACCCCAGCCAGAGTCTAAGCCCGGTGTTTTGCCTAGTGAGCATGCTCAGCCTGATTGTGTTATGTCTGAGACTAAGTCCTCAGTTCAGGCTACTGAGTATGCGCCCACAATTAACCCTAATAGCCTCTTTGCACAGGTACTTGGACTTCGTGCTGTGTCTAAGTTCTGGGATGTGCCTACTGAGCATGCTCAAACTGATAGTCTGCTTTCTGAACCTGTTGCTCAGGCTACTGAGCATGCTCAGGCACTTAGTGCATCAGAGGCTAGGTCCGGTAAGGACCTCACTGAGCATGTCCGTGAGGTGGCAGGCCCTGATAGGGCAGAGAGTGTAAGGTGTCCTGATGACGTGGCAACTCCGGACTGGCTCGCAGAGGCCCGCCCCTATGATCTGGCACCTCACCATTGGTCGTCAGACGATGACTGGTGAAGTGTTTGGGGCGTGGCTGCCATGAGGTCATCAATGACGTGGCGGTTCCGGATAGGTCGCATGTGACGTCACTGATGACATGGCACTCTGCTATTGGACCTTGGTGGTTCCACCCTGGGTTTGGGGCGGACCCAGGTTATAAAAGGGTCTGGACACAACATGGAGGGGCGCAGTCTACATTTAGATTTCTTGGTGGCATAAGCCTTGTTGGAAGCGGTAGGTAGGGCTAGGCGAACGGTGCCTGTCACGCCAAGATTCGTGGCTCAGCACATGAGGGTCAGGCGCCGTGCTTCCTTGCTACCATTCCTGTTGTGCTAGAGCAGTCCAGTGGCGTTAACTGGGCTGCGGCTGCTGCGTCACCTGTTCATTTGTGCCTCCTACGCACACGGACAGAATACCTGTTGTGTCACCTGTCCGAGAGTTCCCTCTACGCACACGGACAGTGTACCTGCTGCGCCCCCTGTCCGGTTGTGCCCTCTACACGCACGGACAGCACACCCCAGAACCCCTGTGAAATTAACAGGGTGTTCCTGGATTGGGTGTGTGAACCCTATTATCCTCCTCGGCTTCCCAGTCAAATGCTACTGGTGTGACTACCTGGTCTGACGTGTCCTTTACACACGTGGCCAGTCGAGTGGTGGCCAGAAACGCTAATCCGAGGACTGCTCGGCCTGACGTGTCTTACACACGTGGCCAACAGGGCGCTGTCGCAGCGGTCTTCTCGGTCAACGCTAACTGGTTACCATCCGGCCTGACGTGTTGTTACACACGTGGTCGGAGTAGCGTCCGCTCCACCGAAACGCTAACTGGGTTGTCGTCCGGTCTGACGTGTCCCTACACACGTGACCGGTTCCTTGAGTTATCTCAGAGCCATCCAGCTCTATAGTCTCCGCCTAACCCACAGGGTGCCAGCAGCTCCATTACCATCTGGAGCACGGTGGACCCCGACTGGCGATTGGGATATATAACCCTGGTCCTAATCTGCCGGTTCCCCCGTAGCAATAACATCCAGAGGTCTAAAAGTACCCATAACACTACCCAGCTCAAAAGCTAAAGGGGTCCTATGGGCAAAGAAGACATTAATATGTACTTTCTTCAGTTAAGAGCAAATTGATCCACCTTTTTTATGCTTACAAGTGCATAAAACACACCTCTCTTGGAGTTGGAATGGACAGCTTAGAGGGGTTATGGAGGAGGCTGATCAGTTTTTTAGATGCTTTTGCTAGGTGTGTCTGATCTATTTGCTCTTAAAGTACGAAAAGGAGCTGATAAGGGAAATGTCATACTTGTCTTTTTTATAAAGCACAGTAATTGGTACAAAGAAAGATTTAGCTTGTTTAATATCCCGACTTTAAGACCGAATTATCAAGCAAAGTGACACTGATATCGGAAAATAAGGTTAAGTCATAGTAGTAAAAGTAATCTTGAAGATTGTAGAGCTTACCCAGTTTTAGCTTCTAAATTTGCTAAAGATCCAGTAGTATGTTGTCATCATGAATGTCAAAAGCTAGAGTTACCATGTTTTTTACTTATACATTTAATTATTGTTATTGAATTGAATGTGCCTGACCAATGTTCTGTACATAAGTAATAACTATAATTTTAAGGGAATAACCAAAAATGATTACTTGCCTCATAAATCAGCCATCATTCTCATTGCACCACTCAGATAATGCCATCAGTCTTCAAGTGGCCTGCAGTGATGATTTTCTGGGCAGAAGTCATAGCTACATTTTACGTTGTACAGGGTTTTAAGAAATGGACACAGAGGAGGGAATACAACACATTATTACTTTACCTTGAAAATCATCACTTGAAATCCATTGCCACTATCCCGGTGGTCCTGCCGGGGCTTGTGAGAATGGCTTGCAGCATTGAAGTCCCAACAATGCCTTCGGGACAGATGTTGGTAGTCAATGGCCGATGCACTGAAGTGGTATAAGATCATCACCGGTGAAGCCAGTGATTGGCAATAGCTGTCACCTGGGTATGTGGCGCTCACAAGTACTGCAAACAGTTTCCAAAGTCCATCTGGACCAGGAAAGCAACAGCCTGGTAGCGGCAAGGAGTTTTCAGATGAATTCCAGGTATTTTGGTAGTGTGACATATTCCCTGCTTTGTGGCCAGTTTTTAAACATGTTGTACAAACTCCATAACTGTTACAAACCGGCGCCGCCATAGCCGCAAGCATCCTGCTGCGGTTCCTGCCGGCTGCCGTTCTTGGCCGTGCCTCGGGTCGTCCAGTTGGCTGTTCCTTCCACCACGTGTAAGTGTGGAGAGGCGGCTAGGGGACATGCGTGCGCGGATTTACCCCAGCCAGAGTCTAAGCCCGGTGTTTTGCCTAGTGAGCATGCTCAGCCTGATTGTGTTATGTCTGAGACTAAGTCCTCAGTTCAGGCTACTGAGCATGCTCCCACAATTAACCCTAACAGCCTCTTTGCACAGGTACTTGGACTTCGTGCTGTGACTAAGTTCTGGGATGTGCCTACTGAGCATGCTCAAACTGATAGTCTGCTTTCTGAGCCTGTTGCTCAGGCTACTGAGCATGCTCAGGCACTTAGTGCATCAGAGGCTAGGTCCGGTAAGGACCTCACTGAGCATGTCCGTGAGGTGGCAGGCCCTGATAGGGCAGAGAGTGTAAGGTGTCCTGATGACGTGGCAACTCCGGACTGGCTCGCAGAGGCCCGCCCCTATGATCTAGCACCTCACCATTGGTTGTCAGACGATGACTGGTGAAGTGTTTGGGGCGTGGCTGCCATGAGGTCATCAATGACGTGGCGGTTCCGGATAGGTCGCATGTGACGTCACTGATGACATGGCACTCTGCTATTGGACCTTGGTGGTTCCACCCTGGGTTTGGGGCGGACCCAGGTTATAAAAGGGGCTGGACACAACATGGAGGGGCGCAGTCTACATTTAGATTTCTTGGTGGCATAAGCCTTGTTGGAAGCGGTAGGTAGGGCTAGGCGAACGGTGCCTGTCACGCCAAGATTCGTGGCTCAGCACATGAGGGTCAGGCGCCGTGCTTCCTTCCTACCGTTCCTGTTGTGCTAGAGCAGTCCAGTGGCGTTAACTGGGCTGCGGCTGCTGCGTCACCTGTTCATTGTGCCTCCTACGCACACAGACAGAATACCTGTTGCGTCACCTGTCCGAGAGTGCCCTCTACGCACACGGACAGTGTACCTGCTGCGCCCCCTGTCCGGTTGTGCCCTCTACGCGCACAGACAGCGCACCCCAGAACCCCTGTGAAGTTAACAGGGTGTTCCTGGATTGGGTGTTTGAACCCTATTATCCTCCTCGGCATCCCAGTCAAATGCTACTGGTGTGACTACCTGGTCTGACGTGTCCTTTACACACGTGGCCAGTCGAGTGGTGGCCAGAAACGCTAATCCGAGGACTGCTCGGCCTGACGTGTCTTACACACGTGGCCGACAGGGCGCTGTCGCAGCGGTCTTCTCGGTCAACGCTAACTGGTTACCATCCGGCCTGACGTGTTGTTACACACGTGGTCGGAGTAGCGTCCGCTCCACCGAAACGCTAACTGGGTTGTCGTCCGGTCTGACATGTCCCTACACATGTGACCGGTTCCTTGAGTTATCTCAGAGCCATCCAGCTCTATAGTCTCCGCCTAACCCACAGGGTGCCAGCAGCTCCATTACCATCTGGAGCACGGTGGGCCCCGACTGGCGATTGGGATATATACCCCTGGTCCTAATCTGCCGGTTCCCCCGTAACAGTAAGACTGCGCCAGGGTCTGGCTGGCATGGCAGAGATGGAGCAGCTACGTCAGTTCATGCTGCAGCTTGATGCCAGAGTGAGGTCTCTGGAGAAGTCTGCTCTTGCTGCTGATATGGATGATGTGGTGGCTCAAGCGGCTGCAATGGTGTCCGTCACCAAGCCTACTCCAACCCTCCCTCACCTCTCGCTGCCCAACAAGTTTACGGGGAACAGCAAGGCATGTAGGGGATTCGTGAACCAGTGCTCAGTCCATCTAGAGCTGTTGGCTGCACGGTTTCCTATAGAGAGGTCAAAGGTGGGGTTTATCATCTCCTTGCTCTCTGATAGAGCACTGGAGTGGGCTACACCATTGTGGGACAGAAATGACCCCGTAGTACAGGACTCTAAGGAGTTTTTGGAGTCCTTGCGACAAGTGTTTCTGGGGCCTCAGGTCACTCACGACTCAGCCCTACAGCTACTGACTTTGGAGCAGGGGCGTACCTCCTCAAGTCAATATGCTGTGAGTTTCAGGACACTTGCTGCAGAACTGGGGTGGTCAGAGAGGACTCTCATTCCACTGTTCTGGAGGGGATTAGCCTTGCACGTGAAGGACGCATTAGCGTCGCGTGAGGTACCAACTACCCTTGAGGTCCTCATGACTCTGGCTACCCGCATTGACCTGCGGACCTCCGAACGTCAGCTGGAGCGCAGGTCAGAGGGTCGTTCGGCCACTGTAGTGGTCTCTCCTACTGCACCTCCCTTAGAGGACATCTCTGTCCCTATGGACATCGCTAGGGTTGGTGTTGCTAGGTCTTCGAGTCGCAAGGGCATTTCCTGTTTCGCTTGAGGGCAGTATGGTCACTATGCCAACCGTTGCCCAAAGCGTCAGGGTAAGCGACCGCGATTGGTGACCATAACTGGAGGTAGACTGGACTCTGCATCATCCATTAGGGTGACGTTTCCCGCGTCCATTTCCTTTAAGGGGTCAACATGGTCCACAAGGGCAAGTGTGGACACAGGTGCTGGGGATAGTTTCATCTCCTCCTCTTTTGCCCGGCGGCATGCAATCCCGCTGGTTCAAATGCCAAGGCCAGTGAGAGTCCGTGTGGTGGATGGGTCCTTGTTGCCCGAGGTAATTCACCAGCGGACAGTGCCCATTACCCTTGCCATGTCATCTGAGCATAGGGAGACCATTTCATTTCTGGTTCTCCCTAAGGGTGCAGATGATATTCTGCTGGGTATTCCTCGGTTGAAGCGGCATTCCCCACATATCGACTGGTCGTCTGGGGTGATTACGCGGTGGAGCGAGTCTTGTAGCTCCCACTGCATGTCTCCATCTTCTGCCCGTCGCTCAGTGGTATCTGCGGTGACTATAAACCATTCGAGTGGGAGGGCCACTAGAGGGTGGGGTACTGTTACAAACCGGCGCCGCCATAGCCGCAAGCAGCCTGCTGCGGTTCCTGTTGCGCCCAGGCGCCGGCTGCCATTGTTGGCCATGCCTCGGGTCGTCCAGTTGGCTGTTCCTTCCACCACGTCTAAGTGTGGAGAGGCGGCTAGAGCGCATGCGTGCGCCGATTTACCCCAGCCAGAGTCTAAGCCCGGTGTTTTGCCTAGTGAGCATGCGCAGCCTGATTGTGTTATGTCTGAGACTAAGTCCTCAGTTCAGGCTACTGAGCATGCTCCCACAATTAACCCTAACAGCCTCTTTGCACAGGTACTTGGACTTCGTGCTGTGTCTAAGTTCTGGGATGTGCCTACTGAGCATGCTCAAACTGATAGTCTGCTTTCTGAGCCTGTTGCTCAGGCTACTGAGCATGCTCAGGCACTTAGTGCATCAGAGGCTAGGTCCGGTAAGGACCTCACTGAGCATGTCCGTGAGGTGGCAGGCCCTGATAGGGCAGAGAGTGTAAGGTGTCCTGATGACGTGGCAACTCCGGAATGGCTCGCAGAGGCCCGCCCCTATGATCTGGCACCTCACCATTGGTCGCCAGACGATGACTGGTGAAGTGTTTGGGGCGTGGCTGCCATGAGATCATCAATGACGTGGCGGTTCCGGATAGGTCGCATGTGACGTCACTGATGACATGGCACTCTGCTATTGGACCTTGGTGGTTCCACCCTGGGTTTGGGGCGGACCCAGGTTATAAAAGGGGCTGGACACAACATGGAGGGGCGCAGTCTACATTTAGATTTCTTGGTGGCATAAGCCTTGTTGGAAGCGGTAGGTAGGGCTAGGCGAACGGTGCCTGTCACGCCAAGATTCGTGGCTCAGCACATGAGGGTCAGGCGCCGTGCTTCCTTGCTACCATTCCTGTTGTGCTAGAGCAATCCAGTGGCGTTAACTGGACTGCGGCTGCTGCGTCACCTGTTCATTTGTGCCTCCTATGCACACGGACAGAATACCTGTTGCGTCACCTGTCCGAGAGTGCCCTATACGCACACGGACAGTGTACCTGCTGCGCCCCCTGTCCGGTTGTGCCCTCTACGCGCACGGACAGCGCACCCCAGAACCCCTGTGAAGTTAACAGGGTGTTCCTGGATTGGGTGTGTGAACCCTATTATCCTCCTCGGCTTCCCAGTCAAATGCTACTGGTGTGACTACCTGGTCTGACGTGTCATTTACACATGTGGCCAGTCGAGTGGTGGCCAGAAACGCTAATCGGAGGACTGCTCGGCCTGATGTGTCTTACACACGTGGCCGACAGGGTGCTGTCGCAGCAGTCTTCTCGGTCAACGCTAAATGGTTACCATCCGGCCTGACGTGTTGTTACACACGTGGTCGGAGTAGCGTCCGCTCCACCGAAACGCTAACTGGGTTGTCGTCCGGTCTGACGTGTCCCTACACACGTGACCGGTTCCTTGAGTTATCTCAGAGCCATCCAGCTCTATAGTCTCCGCCTAACCCACAGGGTGCCAGCAGCTCCATTACCATCTGGAGCACGGTGGACCCCGACTGGCGATTGGGATATATAACCCTGGTCCTAATCTGCCGGTTCCCCCGTAGCAATAACATCCAGAAGTCTAAAAGTACCCATAACACTACCCAGCTCAAAAGCTAAAGGGGTCCAATGGGCAAAGAAGACATTAATATGTACTTTCTTCAGTTAAGAGCAAATTGATCCACCTTTTTTATGCTTACAAGTGCATAAAACACACCTCTCTTGGAGATGGAATGGACAGCTTAGAGGGGTTATGGAGGAGGCTGATCAGTTTTTTAGATGCTTTTGCTAGGTGTGTCTGATCTATTTGCTCTTAAAGTACGAAAAGGAGCTGAGAGGGAAATGTCATACTTGTCTTTTTTATAAAGCACAGTAATTGGTACAAAGAAAGATTTAGCTTGTTTAATAACCCGGCTTTAAAACCGAATTATCAAGCAAAGTGACACTGTCATTTCGGATAATAAGGTTAAGTCATAGTAGTAAAAGTAATCTTGAAGATTGTAGAGCTTACCCAGTTTTAGCTTCTAAATTTGCTAAAGATCTAGTAGTATGTTGTCATCACGAATATCTAAAGCTAGAGTTACCATGTTTTTTACTTATACATTTATTTATTGTTATTGAATTGAATGTGCCTGACCAATGTTCTGTACATAAGTAATAACTATAGTTTTAAGGGAATCACCAAAAATGATTACTTGCCTCATAAATCAGCCATCATTCTCATTGCACCACTCAGATAATGCCATCAGTCTTCAAGTGGCCTGCAGTGATGATTTTCTGGGCAGAAGTCATGGACACAGAGGAGGGAATACAACACATTATTACTTTACCTTGAAAATCATCACTTGAAATCCATTGGCACCAGTGGCGTAGCTAGAGTTTGATGGGCCCTGGTGCAAAATTTGGACCAGGGCCCCCCTCCATGTACACCGACACTTAGGGTACGGGATAATGATGCTGACACTTGGCTTTTACCCACAGCACTCTGCTTTCCCATGATCTGATATCCATCTTATCCTCAGCACCCAGCTTTCCCATGCTCTGTCACACATCTTTCCCTCAGCACCCAGCTTTCCCATATCAGAGCATGGGAAAGCTGGGTGCTGAGAGATGTATAGCAGAGCATGGGAAAGCTGGGTGCTGAGGGAAAGAGCCTTCACACCTCAGCACAAAACATTCCCATCCCATACTTGTATCTTTGTCCCCCCTCGTACATAGTTCTCCAAATACTATAATGGCCCCCACATAGCCTTCCATATAGTATAAAGGGTCCCACATAACCGTTCATATATTAGAATGCACTTCCATAGTCCTCCATGTATTATAATACATTTTCCATAGTTCTCCATATTTTATACTGCACAACATAGTCCTCCCTGTTTTATAATGCACCCCCACAGACCATGTATAAACTAGCCTCCATAGTCCTCCATATATTATAATGTAGCCCCCATAGTCCTATATGTATTATAATGCAGCCCCATGAATCATATTGTATTATGCAGCCCCATACTCCTCCATGTATAATGCACCCCTATAGTCCATGTATAAGGTGTCCTTCATGTTTATTATGCAGTCCCATAGACCTCCATGTATCATGCAGCCAGCACCCCCAGGCCTCCATGTATCATGCAGCCAGCCCCCCAGGCCTCCACGTGTCATGCAGCCAGCTTGCCCCGGGGCCTCTACGTGTCATGCTGCTAGCCCAGCCCCCCAGCCCCACCAGGTGTCATGCAGCCAGCCCCACAGGCCTCCATGTGTCATGCAGCCAGCCCCCCAGGCCTCCATGTGTCATGCAGCCAGCCCCACCAGGTGTCATGCAGCCAGCCCCACCAGGTGTCATGCAGCCAGCCCCCCAGGCCTCCATGTGTCATGCAGCCAGCCCCCCAGGCCTCCATGTGTCATGCAGCCAGCCCCACAGGCCTCTATGTGTCATGCAGCCAGCCCCACCAGGTGTCATGCAGCCAGCCCCCCAGGCCTCCATGTGTCATGCAGCCAGCCCCACCAGGTGTCATGCAACCAGCCCCCCAGGCCTCCATGTGTCATGCAGCCAGCCCCCCCAGGGCCTCTATGTGTCATGCAGCCAGCCCCACCAGGTGTCATGCAGCCAGCCCCCCCAGGGCCTCTATGTGTCATGCAGCCAGCCCCACCAGGTGTCATGCAGCCAGACCCCCAGGCCTCTATGTGTCATGCAGCCAGCCCCACCAGGTGTCATGCAGCCAGCCCCCCAGGCCTCCATGTGTCATGCAGCCAGCCCCCCAGGCCTCCATGTGTCATGCAACCAGCCCCCCCAGGCCTCCATGTGTCATGCA
Source organism: Anomaloglossus baeobatrachus (assembly GCF_048569485.1). NCBI lineage: Eukaryota > Metazoa > Chordata > Amphibia > Anura > Aromobatidae > Anomaloglossus > Anomaloglossus baeobatrachus. The sequence goes on along the minus strand of NC_134357.1, from coordinate 342,527,524 downwards.
GCCAGTCCCACCAGGTGTCATGCAGCCAGCATCCCTCCATATCACTCACACACACACTACACCCCCATATGTCACACACCCTGCCCCACATAACTCACCCTGCCTGTACCCCAAATTACCCCTCTCAAACACTCTGCACCCCTTCACATGCTTCTGTCGCAGTCTGCACTCACCCTGCAGCCCCCCTCCCCCTCATGTTTCCTCTTTTCTCATTACCAGTCATGTGTCCAAAGTATCGTCTCCTGCTTTCTCCCCGGCAATCCTGTGTCTCCTCCCACAGTCACATGGGCATGACATCATCGCAGGTCCTGCAGGATGGATTCCGTCTGCCGTGCAGGAGCAGTCCTGCTCTGCTGCAGGTCAGGAACGCCTGGTGGCCTCTCCAGGTCAGGGGCCCCTATGCCCCCTGCTGACACCGGGCTCCCCTGACTCACAGGCCGGCCCCCTAACAGTCGCGCAGTCGGCCACTACACAGCGGCACTACACATAGGGGCCCGGCAGCCGGCTCTGCAGAGCGGCTGCCGGGCCCCTTTAACCCCGCGGGCCCGGTCACAGTGGCGACCTCTGCGACCGCGGTCGTTACGCCCCTGATTGGCACTATCCCGGTGGTCCTGCCGGGGCTTGTGAGAATGGCTTGCAGCATTGAAGTCCCAACAATACCTTCGGGACAGATGTAGGTAGTCAATGGCCGATGCACTGAAGTGGTATAAGATCATCACTGGTGAAGCCAGTGATTGTCAATAGCTGTCACCTGGGTATGTGGAGCTCACAAGTACTGAAGACAGTTTCCAAAGTCCATCTGGACCAAAAAAGCAACAGCCTGGTAGCGGCAATGAGATTTCAGATGAATTCTAGGTATTTTGGTAGTGTGACAAATTCCCTGCTTTGTGGCCAGTTTTGAAACATTTTGTACAAGCTTCATAACATCCAGAGGTCTAAAAGTACCCATAACACTACCCAGTTTAAAAGCTAAAGGGATCCTATGGGCAAAGAAGACATTAATATGTGCTTTCTTCAGTTAAGAGCAAATGGATCCACCATTTTTATGCTTACAAGTGCATAAAACACACCTCTCTTGGAGATGGAATGGACAGCTTAGAGGGGTTATGGAGGAGGCTGATCAGTTTTTTAGATGCTTTTGCTAGGTGTGTCTGATCTATTTGCTCTTAAAGTACGAAAAGGAGCTGAGAGGGAAATGTCATACTTGTCTTTTTTATAAAGCACAGTAATTGGTACAAAGAAAGATTTAGCTTGTTTAATATCCCGACTTTAAGACCGAATTATCAAGCAAAGTGACACTCATTTCAGATAATAAGGTTAAGTCATAGTAGTAAAAGTAATCTTGAAGATTGTAGAGCTTACCTAGTTTTAGCTTCTAAATTTGCTAAAGATCCAGTAGTATGTTGTCATCCTGAATGTCTAAAGTCAGAGTTACCATGTTTTTTACTTATACATTTGTTTATTGTTATTGAATTGAATGTGCCTGACCTGTTATGGGGGGCTGTCTGATAATAAAACCTAAAGGAATGTCAGACAGTCAGGGTTCACCGTGCAAAGACTCTGCTGCAGACTATGGCAGAGGATAAGGGGTATATAAGTGTGCCACTGTAAAAAATAATAGCACAAGTGCAGAGTGCAATACCTCTGTTAAACTCACAGAGGAATATAATTAGAAAATAAAGCAATTCCTCCCTTACTTGGAGGGTGTGTGGAATGGTCTCTGTTAAAGATCACAGAGACAAAAGCAGTGAGTGTGAAATGGCACCTACCTAGGTCCGTTCCTCTAGTGGTGCCAGGAGACGGACAGCAGCGTAAGCCGCACAAAGCTCCTACCTGCGTTCTCTCCACTAGTGTGCGAGGACACGAACCACTAGATATGGCACCTGCCTAGGTCCGCTCTTCTAGTGGTGCAAAAGAGACGGGCAGCAGCGTAAGCCGCACAAAGCTCCTACCTGCGTTCCCTCCACTAGTGTGCGAGGACACGAACCACTAGATATGGCACCTGCCTAGGTCCGCTCTTCTAGTGGTGCAAAAGAGACGGACAGCAGCATAAGCCGCACAAAGCTCCTACCTCTGTTCGCTCCCCTAGTGTGCAAGCATACGAACAACTGCCAGACGCAGTATAAGGAACGTTACCCTAGCGACAACGTCCACCTAAGAGTAGAATCACAAGGCCCAGCCGGATCATGTGCCTCAGGCACCTGCCTATGTCCGCTCCACTAAGAGGTAAGGATACGGACTGCAGCCGAAGCTGTAAGGTATAAGAACGCTACCCTGCCGGTAGCGCTCACCTAACATAGACAGAGAGATGCCTAGAGGGACGTGCACAGGGCGTCTACCCTCATGCATGAACCAAGAGGACTGAGCGCCGTGCGGCGTGCGTCAGGGTCTTATATAGACTCTGTGCCTCATCCAAGATGGAGGACACCAGAGCCAATCCGCTGCCAGAATGACAGCAATGACGTCACGCTGGCCTATCACCGAGCAAAGCGTCACAAGCACATGACCAGCGACCAATCGGCATAGAAGGTGTCAGAGACATGTGACCACGTGTCACAAGCACATGACCAGTGGCCAATCAGCTTAGAAGGTGTCAGAGACATGTGACCTCGTGTCAGCGATGATGTCACCCGCACATGTGCAATGGCTCCAAGATAGGACTTAGTCTCCAGCGCTTGTGTGTCGCCCTGGGCAAGCCAGGGGTCACAGGTCACAACACCACCACACCCCACACTCCAGGTAGGCACATCACAGCTGAACCAGAAATCCTTGTTGCCTTCCTCCAGAGGCTGATGATTCACACCAGGGGGTGGGCCAGGCGGTTGGCTCCGCCCACCAAGGAGGTCACAGCTCTGGAGGCGGGAGAGACCAGGCAGATTAGCCCGGGCAGGGCAAGAGTGAAGTCTAGCTGAGGGCTAGAAAGAAGTAAACAAGTAGTGAAAGTAGAAAAGTGGAAAAGGAGGAAAGCAAGTGAGGTGACAAGAAGGAAGGAAAGCCTGAAGGGTCCAGCTTTGTGTAGGGCCATATCAGCAAGGTCAGCGACGGCGGTGACTGTCTGGAGGGGGACCGTTTGGAAGTTCCTGGAAGGACCCCGTTGGCTGTGTGCCCGGTGGTCTGGAGCAGTGTTCCGAAGGACAGTCAGCACCAGGGCAGGGGCCTCTCGGACCCCGGCAAGGCTAGGAGTCGCCAAATTTGCCGAATCCGTCAGTGAAGGGGACGTAGATCCCCCAGCAACCAAGTCCCGAGTGAAGGCAACAGCTCAACCTGAAGCAGAGAGACACCGCCACCGCCAAGGCACCAGTTTCTCAGGGCCAGCGCCTGCGGGCAAAGGGTAGAGCTCCTCCGGCCCAGATTGTAGTCGGGGAGCGGGTAACCGGAGGGAATCCACCGCTACCATCAGTCAAACATAGGTGCAAGGAAGAGGGACATCACCGTCAACTACCGGGAGTGCAGGTGCAGCCGTCTGTGGGACCGTCCTACCAGCCGTTTGGTTTACCGTACAAACTGTGTCCAAGTCTCAGGCTGAGTGAGTACCACAGTGCCGCAAGGCACAGCGCTGCCCCCCCGCGTCCCTGCGCCCACCAGGCCCCGCACCTCCTTCTCCACCACCGGGCCCCGGGATCACCAACCCCTACCCACGGAGGGGCAACACAACACCTGGCTGCTCCGCATCACCATCCCCGGGACCCCCGAATTGAGCAGCGGTGGTGAAATCACCACCACCGTGGGTGGCGTCACGAACTATAACAATCCCCCACACCCAACCACAATCCCCTTTCACTCACGGGCGAGGAGTGTCGCTCGAGAAACCCTGGGATCCGGCCCACAGCTCGAGCCACCACTGAGCAGCTGCCGGACCCGAGCAGAGGGGGTGAGCGCGGTGTGCTGACACCCTCCTCCCCGCCCGCGACAACTTGGCGTCACGAACAGGATCTTACCGCTCTGCCGTCTGGTAGAGGTGCGCCTTGTTACCGCCGGAGGTATCCGGCAGAAAAATTGCAGAAGCCGCCATCTTTGGCGCGAAAAGTTCCCGCTCGAGCGTCTTCTCGAGCAGTAGAGGCGCGAAGGCCAAGACCCCGCCCCGAGAGAGGAGGGGCCGGAAAGAGCTAAGGGGGACGCGATGGCGGCTGGCCGCATGTAGCTGCGGCTATAAGAGAAGGGACGCCAGGACTCTGCAGACTGACTGGGTTCCTGGAAAGCACAACTGCCGAGATGTCCGCCCCACCTAGTTCTGCAAGGACTACCGAGCCGGTGTCTGGAACAGCAGCATGGTTGAGAGCCCGGGCGGCGGGGTTCTGCCGTCGCTACCAGAGTCAGATCGGCGGGCTGATGGAGCAGTGGGCCGCGGAGGTGGAGGCCCTAGTTGCTGTGGCGCGAGTGTATGGAGTGGAGGCCGTGATGGAGGAGCTAGAAAATGACCCACGCCCCTGTGTCCCCGAGGGACCGGTCGCTGCGGCTGAGGGACCCGGTCTACCCCTGGCTCCTGTGTTACCTCCGTCCTGCTCGCTCGCGCGCTGCACCGCACCTGGCCCGTCGGGTGTGCCTCCCTCTGTGACTGCAGCGGGGGCAGAAGATAGCGACTCCGGGCCTGACACCGAGCCTGTGTCAGAAGAAGAGGAGGGGGTCGTTGCCCTGTCTGGCATGGAGGCCACTTATGTTCCCCGAGCCGGGGGCGACGGGTATCGAGCGGCCCTTCCACGCCGTGCTTGCTACGCACTGGAGGGGCTGGTGCCCGTGTCCTTCCACCCTGAACCGGGTGAGGAGGACGAAGACATCGAGTAGGGCAGCGGATGCCCGCAGCACCGTCCCCGTTGGGACCATCTGTTTGTTTGTTGAAAAGTTGAAAATGAAAATGATGATTACCGAGTTTTCACCAGATTGTCTGTAGTGATTGAACCGGCCGGAGCCGGCACCGTTGTCCCCGTGGGAACCGTTTAAAAATGCATGGGAACTATCCATGGACAAGCCCGTGAACTTGCAGGGCAACCACAGACGTTAGTGGCTTGTAAATATGTTGGTTACCGTTACCGTTTCCGCAATGCCGCCTCCGGAGAGGCAGGTTGGAGGGAGGGCCCTCAGCAGAGCAGGCTGGGGCCCAGCCACCAAAGGAACCGGTGGCTACCCTCTGGAGGGAAGGACAGATCCCGCTCGGGTACCGTGTGCTGGACTGTGGGTCAAGGGGTGCTGCCTGGGTTTTAGGGGCAGCATCAGGGCCAGGTTACTTGGGTGGGAGAGAGCGGAAACCGTAACCGTAAACCGTTGCAACGTTAAAAGTAAATGTGCCTCCCGTCTTGGGAAGAAGTTATTAAAAATGTTATTCATGTTTGCTTAACCTTGTTACCCCTTTTTCAGAAAAATAAAACCGGTGTAGGACGGCAGCCCGCGGACGGTCTGCATTTTGCTAAGGGGGAATGTGTCACCCTGGGCAAGCCAGGGGTCACAGGTCACAACACCACCACACCCCACACTCCAGGTAGGCACATCACAGCTGAACCAGAAATCCTTGTTGCCTTCCTCCAAAGGCTGATGATTCACACCAGGGGGTGGGCCAGGTGGTTGGCTCCGCCCACCAAGGAGGTCACAGCTCTGGAGGCGGGAGAGACCAGGCAGATTAGCCCGGGCAGGGCAAGAGTGAAGTCTAGCTGAGGGCTAGAAAGAAGTAAACAAGTAGTGAAAGTAGAAAAGTGGAAAAGGAGGAAAGCAAGTGAGGTGACAAGAAGGAAGGAAAGCCTGAAGGGTCCAGCTTTGTGTAGGGCCAGATCAGCAAGGTCAGCGACGGCGGTGACTGTCTGGAGGGGGACCGTTTGGAAGTTCCTGGAAGGACCCCGTTGGCTGTGTGCCCGGTGGTCTGGAGCAGTGTTCCGAAGGACAGTCAGCACCAGGGCAGGGGCCTCTCGGACCCCGGCAAGGCTAGGAGTCGCCAAATTTGCCGAATCCGTCAGTGAAGGGGATGTAGATCCCCCAGCAACCAAGTCCCGAGTGAAGGCAACAGCTCAACCTGAAGCAGAGAGACACCGCCACCGCCAAGGCACCAGTTTCTCAGGGCCAGCGCCTGCGGGCAAAGGGTAGAGCTCCTCCGGCCCAGATTGTAGTCGGGGAGCGGGTAACCGGAGGGAATCCACCGCTACCATCAGTCAAACATAGGTGCAAGGAAGAGGGACATCACCGTCAACTACCGGGAGTGCAGGTGCAGCCGTCTGTGGGACCGTCCTACCAGCCGTTTGGTTTACCGTACAAACTGTGTCCAAGTCTCAGGCTGAGTGAGTACCACAGTGCCGCAAGGCACAGCGCTGCCCCCCCGCGTCCCTGCGCCCACCAGGCCCCGCACCTCCTTCTCCACCACCGGGCCCCGGGATCACCAACCCCTACCCACGGAGGGGCAACACAACACCTGGCTGCTCCGCATCACCATCCCCGGGACCCCCGAATTGAGCAGCGGTGGTGAAATCACCACCACCGTGGGTGGCGTCACGAACTATAACAATCCCCCACACCCAACCACAATCCCCTTTCACTCACGGGCGAGGAGTGTCGCTCGAGAAACCCTGGGATCCGGCCCACAGCTCGAGCCACCACTGAGCAGCTGCCGGACCCGAGCAGAGGGGGTGAGCGCGGTGTGCTGACACCCTCCTCCCCGCCCGCGACACTTGCACATGTGCAGTAGTAAGAAATCCGGACATAGTCTCCAGAGCCACAGCAACCATAACAGTACCTCCCCCTCAAGTGCCCCCCTCCCGGCCATGCAGGTAATCGGCAACTAAGTCGGGAGCATGGACAGCCTCCTCAGGCTCCCAAGAGCGATGTTCCGGGCCATAGCCCTCCCAATCTATCAAGAAGAACCTGCGCCCTCTAACCATCTTAAAACCAACTATGGCTCGTACTTCATAGCTAGAGCGAGAGGAATCAGAGGCAGGAGAGTGCACTTCATGAGCGTGAGGTAAAATAGCCGGCTTCAGCAGTGAAACATGGAATTTGTCATGGATCCTAAGATGGACAGGTAACTTCAATTGGTAGACTACAGGATTTACCTGTCGAAGAACCTCATAAGGACCCAGGAAGCAAGGAGCAAATTTGACAGAGCTCACTCTAAGTTTCACATGTTTTGCAGAGAGCCACACAAAATCCCCTGGAGAAAAGACAGTTGCCGGGCGACGAAACCGATCGGACACCGACTTCATACGGTCCTTAGCTGCTTGGATCGACTCTTGAGTCCGATCCCAAACCTCTCTGGCATTAGTTGCCCAGTCGGCCACAAGAGGAGAAGGTGCAGCAGCGGGAAACGGTACCGGTACCCTAGGGTGTTGCCCATTATTGAGTACGAATGGTGTCTGCCCAGTGGCCTCAGCCAGCGAATTGTTAAGGGCAAATTCTGCCCAGGGTAGGAGGGAGGACCAGTTATCGTGGTTCTCAGCAACAAAGTGTCGAAGGTATATAATCATGGATTGATTGGTACGCTCAACCAAACCATTGGTCTCCGGATGGTATGCCGAAGAGAGATTCAACTCAATTTCCAGAAGGCTACAAAGATCTCGCCAGAAACGGGAAGCAAATTGCGGGCCTCTATCACGAATGATACGATCTGGCATCCCGTGAAGCCTAAAGACATGCTTGAGGAATAGTTTGGCTAGTACCCTGGAAGACGGAATTCTCGATAACGGTACGAGATGAACCATCCGGGAGAAATGGTCCATAATGACGCACACAAATCTATGTCCCTGTGAACACGGAAGATCACCCACAAAGTCCATGCCTACCACCTCCCATGGTCTATCTGGCACTAGTAAAGGATGCAAGAGCCCAGCCGGTCTCTGCCGTAATGGACGGTTGTGAGCACACGAGTAGCAGGAACCGACATATCTCTTGACGTGGCTGGCTAAGTGTGGCCACCAATACCACCTCTCCAGTAACTCTCTTGTCCGCCTAATACCAAAATGCCCACCCACCTTTGAGGTGTGGGCCCACGACAGTATATCATTCTGTCGATCAGGCAGCACAAAGGTCTTGCCCGGTGGGATTTGGTCTAACGTCACAGGGGAGAGCATATGAAAAACCCTGGAGGGAAGGATAAGACGAGGGTCGTCAATCTCTTCCTGGGTAGAAACCATAGACCGAGACAGAGCGTCTACCTTGTTATTCTTACTCCCAGACAGATAGTTGATGGAGAAGTGAAAGCGGGAGAAAAACAAGGACCAGCGGGCTTGGCGAGGATTCAGACGCTGAGCGGTTTGTAAGTACGTCAGATTCTTATGGTCTGTATAGACCTGGAAAGGATGTTTCGCTCCTTCCAGCAAGTGACGCCACTCCTCCAAGGCAAATCTCAGGGTGAGCAGTTCCCTATCCCCAATGGTATAGTTTCTCTCTGCCGGTGAAAAGGTTTTAGCAAAGAAGAAACACGGCCTTTTTCTACCTGCACCGTTCTTTTGATACAAGACCGCACCAGCACCCACTGAAGAGGCATCAACCTCCAAGAGGAAGGGCTTATTCTCATCGGGTCTTTGAAGAACAGGAGCAGTTGAAAAGTGTCTTTTTACTGCCTCAAAAGCCTGGGATGTCTCAGTAGACCAGACTTTTGGATTAGCACCTTTCTTAGTCAAGGCCACCAAAGGGGCCACCAAAGTAGAGAAATGGGGTATGAACTGCCTGTAATAATTTATGAATCCTAAGAAGCGTTGCACCGCCTTCAAGGAATGAGGTTCGGACCATTCCAGGACAGCAGAGAGCTTCGCAGGATCCATAGCCAGACCCTCTTGTGAGATAATGTAGCCCAAAAAAGGCAAGGATGACTGCTCGAATACACATTTTTCGAGTTTAGCAAACAAAGAGTGCTCCCTTAAATGGGAAAGGACACGAACGACATCATGACGATGAGTCTCCAGATCAGGAGAAAAAATCAGGATGTCGTCCAGATACACCACGACGGTGGATAACAGTAAATCCCTGAACACATCGTTTACGAAGTCCTGAAATACTGCGGGTGCATTACATAAACCAAAAGGCATGACGAGGTATTCATAGTGACCGTCTCGGGTGTTAAAAGCGGTCTTCCATTCGTCACCCTCTCGAATTCGTACCAAGTTATACGCACCCAGATCCAACTTCGTAAAAACCTGAGCTCCCCTCAGTCTGTCAAAGAGCTCCGAAATTAAAGGTAACGGGTATTTGTTCTTTATTGTGATTGCGTTGAGACCCCTGTAATCTATGCAGGGATGCAAATCACCCTCTTTCTTCCGAACAAAGAAAAACCCAGCTCCCGCGGGAGAGACAGACTTACGAATGAACCCCTTCTCTAAACTCTCTCTTATATAGGTTGACATGGCCTCCGACTCAGGTATCGACAGGGGGTAAACCCTGCCCTTAGGTGGAACCGAACCTGGGATAAGGTCTATGGCACAGTCATACGGCCTATGGGGTGGAAGAACCTCAGCACCCTGTTTGGAGAACACGTCAGCGAAATCCAAATAGGGTGTAGGTATGGGAGAGAGATCAGTTGATGCAACCGCAACAACCTTAGGTGGTAAGGGAAGACATCGGGACTGACATTTCGAACCCCAACTAATAATGCTGTCGGACTCCCAGTCAATGTGACGAACATGAACTATTCCTGTCCGTGTTGTTAATGGGACTATGTTGTCTGACTCCATTACATTGAGGACAGTTCCCTTGCGCCTTTCCCTGCCTCAGGGTCACATAGAGGAGATTTCTTTTCTTGTTTTGCCTGAGGGTATAGACGACGTCCTTCTGGGTCTCCCATGGCTTCGGACTCATGTTCTCATGTAAGTGTGCCACTGTAAAAAATAATAGCACAAGTGCAGAGTGCAATACCTCTGTTAAACTCACAGAGGAATATAATTAGAAAATAAAGCAATTCCTCCCTTACTTGGAGGGTGTGTGGAATGGTCTCTGTTAAAGATCACAGAGACAAAAGAAGTGAGTGTGAAATGGCACCTACCTAGGTCCGTTCCTCTAGTGGTGCCAGGAGACGGACAGCAGCGTAAGCCGCACAAAGCTCCTACCTGCGTTCGCTCCACTAGTGTGCAAGGACACGAACCACTAGATATGGCACCTGCCTAGGTCCGCTCTTCTAGTGGTGCAAAAGAGACGGGCAGCAGCGTAAGCCGCACAAAGCTCCTACCTGCATTCGCTCCACTAGTGTGCGAGGACACGAACCACTAGATATGGCACCTGCCTAGGTCCGCCCTTCTAGTGGTGCAAAAGAGACGGGCAGCAGCGTAAGCCGCACAAAGCTCCTACCTGCGTTCGCTCCACTAGTGTGTGAGGACACGAACCACTAGATATGGCACCTGCTTAGGTCCGCTCTTCTAGTGGTGCAAAAGAGACGGACAGCAGCATAAGCCGCACAAAGCTCCTACCTCTGTTCGTTCCCCTAGTGTGCGAGGATACGAACAACTGCCAGACGCAGTATAAGGAACGTTACCCTAGCGGCAACGTCCACCTACGAGTAGAATCACAAGGCCCAGCCAGACCATGTGCCTCAGGCACCTGCCTATGTCCGCTCCACTAAGAGGTAAGGATACGGACTGCAGCCGAAGCTGTAAGGTATAAGAATGCTACCCTGCCGGTGGCGCTCACCTAACATAGACAGAGAGATGCCTAGAGGGACGTGCACAGGGCGTCTACCCTCATGCATGAACCAAGAGGACTGAGCGCCGGGCGGCGTGCGTCAGGGTCTTATATAGACTCTGTGCCTCATCCAAGATGGAGGACACCAGAGCCAATCCGCTGCCAGAATGACAGCAATGACGTCACGCTGGCCTATCACCGAGCAAAGCGTCACAAGCACATGACCAGCGACCAATTGGCATAGAAGGTGTCAAAGACATGTGACCTCGTGTCAGCGATGATGTCACCCGCACATGTGCAATGGCTCCAAGATAGGACTTAGTCTCCAGCGCTTGCACATGTGCAGTAGCAAGAAATCCGGACATAGTCTCCAGAGCCACAGCAACCGTAACATGACCAATGTTCTGTACATAAGTAATAACTATAGTTTTAAGGGAATAACCAAAAATGATTACTTGCCTCATAAATCAGCCATCATTCTCATTGCACCACTCAGATAATGCCATCAGTCTTCAAGTGGCGTGCAGTGATGATTTTCTGGGCAGAAGTCATAGGTACATTTTACGTTGTACAGGGTTTTAAGAAATGGACACAGAGGAGGGAATACAACACATTATTACTTTACCTTGAAAATCATCACTTGAAATCCATTGCCACTATCCCAGTGGTCCTGCCGGGGCTTGTGAGAATGGCTTGCAGCATTGAAGTCCCAACAATGCCTTCAGGACAGATGTAAGTAGCCAATGGCCGATGCACTGAAGTGGTATAACATCAACACCGGTGAAGCCAGCGATTGTCAATAGCTGTCACCTGGGTATGTGGAGCTCACAAGTACTGCAAACAGTTTCCAAAGTCCATCTGGACCAGGAAAACAACAGCCTGGTAGCGGCAAGGAGTTTTCAGATGAATTCTAAGTATTTTGATAGTGTAACAATTTCACTGTTTTGTGGCCAGTTTTGAAACATTTTGTACAAACTCCATAACATCCAGAGGTCTAAAAGTACCCATAACACTACCCAGCTCAAAAGCTAAAGGGATCCTATGGGCAAAGAAGACATTAATATGTGCTTTCTTCAGTTAAGAGCAAATGGATCCACCATTTTTATGCTTACAAGTGCATAAAACACACCTCTCTTGGAGATGGAATTGGCAGCTTAGAGGGGTTATGTAGGAGGCTGATCAGTTTTTTAGATGCTTTTGCTAGGTGTGTCTGATCTATTTGCTCTTAAAAGACGAAAAGGAGCTGAGAGGGAAATGTCATACTTGTCTTTTTTATAAAGCACAGTAATTGGTACAAAGAAAGATTTAGCTTGTTTAATATCCCGACTTTAAGACCGAATTATCAAGCAAAGTGACACTGTCATTTCGGATAATAAGGTTAAGTCATAGTAGTAAAAGTAATCTTGAAGATTGTATAGCTTACCCAGTTTTAGCTTCTAAATTTGCTAAAGATCCAGTAGTATGTTGTCATCACGAATGTCTAAAGCTAGAGTTACCATGTATTTTACTTATACATTTGTTTATTGTTATTGAACTGAATGTGCCTGACCAATGTTCTGTACATAAGTAATTGTGACGCCCTGGGCAAGCCAGGTGTCAGAGGTCACAACACCACACGCACCCCACATTCCCTGCAGGTACACACAAAGTCAAAACAGAGATCCTTGTTGCCTTGCTTGAGGGGCTGGTGTCCACACCAGGGGGTGGGCCAGGCGGTTGGCTCCACCCACCGAGGAGTTCACAGCTCTGGAGGCGGGAAAACCAGGCAGATCAGTTTAGGAGGTGAAGGAGTAAACAGGGAGAGTAAGAGGAGAGTGGAAAGTGACAGAGAAAGTGACAGAAAGAAGCCTGAAGTTAGTCCGGGTGTGTGCCCCGGACTGAGACAGCAAGGTTGGCAGACGGCGGTGACCGTCTGCAGGCGAGACTGATTGGAGGTTGCCGAAAGGACCGTGGACGGGTGGTGACCCGGCGGTACCGGAGCGGTATACGAAGATTAGTCAGCACCAGGGCAGGGGCCTTTCGGATCCCGGCAATGCTAGGAGTCGCCATAATTTGCCAAATCCGTCAGTGAAGGGGATGACTGTCTCCCAACAACCAAGTCCCGTTTGAAGGCAACAGTCCAACCGTTAAGGGGAGACACCACCACCGCCAAGGCACCAGTTTCCCAGGGCCAGCGCCTGCGGGCAAGAGTGGAGCTCCTCCGGCTCATATCCAAGCTGGGGAGCAGGTTACCGGTGGGAACCCATCTCTATCAAACAACAACACATAGGTGCAGGAAAGAGACCGTCACCGTCAACTGCAGGGGAAATCGGCACCGTAACCGTCCGAGGGACCCGTCCAACCAGCCGTTTGTTTACCGAGAACTGTGTCGTGTTTACTGGCTGAGTGAGTACCTCCGTGCCGTGTGGCACAGCGCTGCCCCTGCGCCCCTGCACCTCCGCAGGCCCCCTAGCCCGCCTGTCCACCATCCCAACTCCATCACTGGGCCCCGGGATCACCAACCCCTACCCACGGAGGGGCAACACAACAACTGGCTGCTCCATACCATCACTCCCGGGATCCCCAGCCAGAGCAGCGGTGGTGTACACTCAATCACCACAACCGTGGGTGGCGTCACGGACAATAAACAATCCCCACAACCAAACCCCTTTCACTCACGGGCGAGGAGCGCCGCTAGAGTCCCCGGGATCCGGCCCATCGCTCGAGCCACCGAGCAGCAGCAGGCCGTGGCAGCAGCGGCAGCCGGACCCAAGCAGTGGGAGAGCGCGGCGTCCCCTCCTCCGACCGCGACATAATAACTATAGTTTTAAGGGAATAACCAAAAATGATTACTTGCCTCATAAATCAGCCATCATTCTCATTGCCCCACTCAGATAATGCCATCAGTCTTCAAGTGGCCTGCAGTGATGATTTTCTGGGCAGAAGTCATAGGTACATTTTACGTTGTACAGGGTTTTAAGAAATAGACACAGAGGAGGGAATACAACACATTATTACTTTACCTTGAAAATCATCACTTGAAATCCATTGCCACTATCCCGGTGGTCCTGCCAGGCTTGTGAGAATGGCTTGCAGCATTGAAGTCCCAACAATGCCTTTGGGACAGATGTAGGTAGTCAATGGCCGATGCACTGAAGTGGTATAAGATCAACACCGGTGAAGCCAGTGATTGTCAATAGCTGTCACCTGGGTATGTGGAGCTCACAAGTACTGCAAACAGTTTCCAAAGTCCATCTGGACCAGGAAAACAACAGCCTGGTAGCGGCAAGGAGTTTTCAGATGAATTCTAAGTATTTTGGTAGTGTGACAAATTCCCTGCTTTGTGGCCAGTTTTGAAACATTTTGTACTAACTCCATAACATCCAGAGGTCTAAAAGTACCCATAACACTACCCAGCTCAAAAGCTAAAGGGATCCTATGGGCAAAGAAGACATTAATATGTGCTTTCTTCAGTTAAGAGCAAATGGATCCACCATTTTTATGCTTACAAGTGCATAAAACACACCTCTCTTGGAGATGGAATGGACAGCTTAGAGAGGTTATGGAGGAGACTGATCAGTTTTTTAGATGCTTTTGCTAGGTGTGTCTGATCTATTTGCTCTTAAAGTACGAAAAGGAGCTGAGAGGGAAATGTCATACTTGTCTTTTTTATAAAGCACAGTAATTGGTACAAAGAAAGATTTAGCTTGTTTAATATCCCGACTTTAAGACCAAATTATCAAGCAAAGTGACACTGTCATTTCGGATAATAAGGTTAAGTCATAGTAGTAAAAGTAATCTTGAAGATTGTAGAGCTTACCCAGTTTTAGCTTCTAAATTTGCTAAAGATCCAGTAGTATGTTGTCATCACGAATGTCTAAAGCTAGAGTTACCATGTTTTTTACTTATACATTTGTTTATTGTTATTGAATTGAATGTGCCTGACCAATGTTCTGTACATAAGTAATAACTATAGTTTTAAGAGAATAACCAAAAATGATTACTTGCCTCATAAATCAGCCATCATTCTCATTGCACCACTCAGATAATTCCATCAGTCTTCAAGTGGCCTGCAGTGATGATTTTCTGGGCAGAAGTCAAAGGTACATTTTACGTTGTACAGGGTTTTAAGAAATGGACAGAGGTGGCTGGCACCTTTAATGTGTCTCAGCGTCAAGTACAAAGAATTAAAAAAAGATTTGAAGAGACTGGAGATGTTTTTGACAAGCCCAGGTCCAGCAGACCACGCAAAACAACTGCTCAGGAGGAACGTTTGTGGGTTAGAAAATCCAAAGCCAGCCCCTCTTCCACTGCAGCAGAGCTCCAATAGGCCTGGTCACTTTAAGTCCCTGTGTCAACTAGAACAGTTTGTAGGATTCTATCTCGAAATAACTTCCATGGTCGAATCAGTGACCAGAAGCTAGCACTAAACAATAGGAAATTAAAAAAACGTGTGGCATTTGCCAAGTCCCACAGCCTGCTAAAGAGATGGATGCTGGAAAAGTGGCAGAAGGTGGATTTCTCTGATGAATCTTCAGTTACACCACAGCCACCGCAAATACTGCAGGAGACCTACTGGAGCCCGTATGGATCCAGAAAACAGTTACGTTTGGTGGTAGAAAGATCATGGTCTGGGGTTACATTTAGTATGGGGGTGTGCAAAATATTTGCAAGGTGAAAGGCAATCTCAATAGCCTACATTCCCATTCATAAAAGAGGTCAAATTCTGCAGCAGGATGGTGCTCCATCTCATACATCCATCTCTACAGCAAAGTTCTTTCTAGCAACGAAGATCAAGGTGCTCAAGGACTGGCAAGCCCAGTCACCAGACATGAACATCATTGAGCATGTTTTGGGTAGGATGAAAGAGGAAGCTTGGAAGACAAAACCAAATAATCTAGATGAACTCTGGAGAAATGTAAGACTGCATTCTTTGCTATTCCTGATGACTTCATCAATAAATTGTATGAATCATTGTTGAACTGCATGGATGCAATCCTTCAAGCTCTTGGAAGTCACACAAAATATTAAATACTGTATGGCTTCAGAAGACACCACGCACCGGTGGAGCAGAGGAATGGTGAGTATAATTGTTTTATTTATGTGTGTGGTGTGATGGGAGGCAAATAAACCAGGATGGGACCATGATGGGGATATATATGCCAGGATGAGGATTATTTATACCAGGATGGGGTCATATATATATACAGTGCCTACAAGTAGTATTCAACCCCCTGCAGATTTAGCAGGTTTGATAAGATGCAAATAAGTTAGAGCCTGCAAACTTCAAACAAGAGCAGGATTTATTAACAGATGCATAAATCTTACAAACCAACAAGTTATGTTGCTCAGTTCAATTTTAATAAATTTTCAACATAAAAGTGTGGGTCAATTATTATTCAACCCCTAGGTTTAATATTTTGTGGAATAACCCTTGTTTGCAATTACAGCTAATAATCGTCTTTTATAAGACCTGATCAGGCCGGCACAGGTCTCTGGAGTTATCTTGGCCCACTCCTCCATGCAGATCTTCTCCAAGTTATCTAGGTTCTTTGGGTGTCTCATGTGGACTTTAATCTTGAGCTCCTTCCACAAGTTTTCAATTGGGTTAAGGTCAGGAGACTGACTAGGCCACTGCAACACCTTGATTTTTTCCCTCTTGAACCAGGCCTTGGTTTTCTTGGCTGTGTGCTTTGGGTCGTTGTCTTGTTGGAAGATGAAATGACGACCCATCTTAAGATCCTTGATGGAGGAGCGGAGGTTCTTGGCCAAAATCTCCAGGTAGGCCGTGCTATCTATCTTCCCATGGATGCGGACCAGATGGCCAGGCCCCTTGGCTGAGAAACAGCCCCACAGCATGATGCTGCCACCACCATGCTTGACTGTAGGGATGGTATTCTTGGGGTCATATGCAGTGCCATCCAGTCTCCAAACGTCACGTGTGTGGTTGGCACCAAAGATCTCGATCTTGGTCTCATCAGACCAGAGAACCTTGAACCAGTCTGTCTCAGAGTCCTCCAAGTGATCATGAGCAAACTGTAGACGAGCCTTGACATGACGCTTTTTAAGTAAAGGTACCTTACGGGCTCGTCTGGAACGGAGACCATTGCGGTGGAGTACGTTACTTATGGTATTGACTGAAACCAATGTCCCCACTGCCATGAGATCTTCCCAGAGCTCCTTCCTTGTTGTCCTTGGGTTAGCCTTGACTCTTCGGACAAGCCTGGCCTCGGCACGGGTGGAAACTTTCAAAGGCTGTCCAGGCCGTGGAAGGCTAACAGTAGTTCCACTTCCGGATGATGCTCCCAACAGTGGAGACAGGTAGGCCCAACTCCTTGGAAAGGGTTTTGTACCCCTTGCCAGCCTTGTGACCCTCCACGATCTTGTCTCTGATGGCCTTGGAATGCTCCTTTGTCTTTCCCATGTTGACCAAGTATGAGTGCTGTTCACAAGTTTGGGGAGGGTCTTAATTAGTCAGAAAAGGCTGGAAAAAGAGATAATTAATCCAAACATGTGAAGCTCATTGTTCTTTGTGCCTGAAATACTTCTTAATACTTTAGGGGAACCAAACAGAATTCTTGTGGTTTGAGGGGTTGAATAATAAATGACCCTCTGAATAAACTTTTCACAATTTAAAAAAAAAAATAAAAAAAGAAATAACATTTTTTTTGCTGTAGTGCATTTCACACTTCCAGGCTGATCTACAGTCCAAATGTCACAATGCCAAGTTAATTCCGAATGTGTAAACCTGCTAAATCTGCAGGGGGTTGAATACTACTTGTAGGCACTGTATATATATATATATATATACACCATATCTTTCGCTTTATAAGACGCACTTATAATATTGTGCACATTTTTAGCTACAATAAAGATTTTGATAGTTTATCTCACTTGTACGTAATTTCATGCATGGTTTCTGCAAAACAAGTGTTTTTATAAGACGTGAGTTTTTTGGAAATTGGGGCATAAGAAAACATAAAAATCAATCATTGGTTTTCAAACACAAATTTGGCATATCTGTGTAATCTTCTGCTGATAACAATGGGATTTTTATCAAAACTACAGCAAGCAGCTCAGGAACATCAATGGGATCAGAATCTCTGCCACTACTCTCTCACTGCTCTCAGATTAGGTAGCGTAGTCCTGTTGACAGATTCACTTTAAGACTCCGATACACATTAGGCCAATGTCGACCGAAAGTATATTAGAAAGCTCTACTGATATTCTAATGTGTATTGGATCCTTTCAACTCTCCTTCAACAGATGATATTGAGGGATATAAAGATCTGTCATATCCTACAACGATACCACCCAATGGCTAAGTTCATGAGATCATCCACGACTGAGAACCCTCTCTGTAAGTAGTAAATACCATGTTTCCCCAAAATAAGACACTGTCTTATATTATTTTTGTCCCAGTAAAAATGTCCTAGGGCTCATTTTTGGGGTATGGCTTCCGTTTTGGGAAACACAGGAAAATTGCACTTATCAGACACTGGATATCTGCATTGTTCCCAGGTCCTTCTGCGAACCACAGTTGGGGCTTCCAGCAGGTCCTCGTGTGTTCTACAGCGGTCTTCCCCTGCTTCTGGCTGACATCCCCCGCTCTCACTCACCACACACAAACACACACACCTAATCACAGTAACATCACTCACCGATCCGGAGAAGCAGTACGTTATCACCTTCTGTGTGTATGCAATGTTACTGTGATCGGATGTGTGTGAGAGTGGAGAGATCCTGAACTCGGTGTGTCTGTGAGAGTGGAGGCATCCGGGACACAATGTGTGTGAGCGGAACAGCGAGGGACCTGACAGCCATGCAGATCATTGTGGGAGATCCCATCCATCTTTGACACCTGCCAATTGAAGCTGTTAGGGGTCGGGTGAGTGCAATTGCGGGATTTATTCTTTCTTTTTGGGCTGTCTTCTCTGTTTTGGGGCTTTCTTCTCTTCTCTTTGGGGTGTATACTTTCATTAATGAAGTGTCCTGCTGTATTCTTTATCTTTTTTAGCTGCATGACACTTTTTTATTGAACTGCAACTAGGGCTTATTTTGGGGATAAGGCTTATATTGAAGCCATACTCTGAAAAGGTCACAAATTCCTGCTAGGGCTTATTTTCAGGGTATAGTTTATTTTCGGGGAAACACGGTAGTAGTGAACCTAATTTGCATATCACCTTCAGAAACAGACACAAGCATACACAATGTCTATTTTTTCAATGTATTTAGTCTATTTTTTTAATTGGGAAACACAGATTGCAAGTATTTAGAAACCACATACAATCCCAAGCACATTGTCCTTTGCAGCAGATTAAAAGTAGAGAAAGCATTTCATGATCACAGTAGATTTAAAACGATCAAATAGAAATCTAGTTTCTGGATTCATGCAAAACAGTGATCTAACATTTGGCACAAGAGATTTTATATGCATGTTCCTTCTCCAGAAAAGGAAATGCCAGTATGGAGCAACAAGCCCACTTATGTTCTGTTTTGTGACAGAGACAGTTGGGATCTACAGACTATGGTGTCCATGTCTTTCACTGCGGGAGTGACATATGCTGGAGGCAGCCTGGGGGCAATGTCTACAAGGTAGACAGATTTTGACAGCTGCCCCAACCATTGCACAGTTACACATATAACCCCACTCTGATTACATAGCACATGTAACGAACACATAAGTGAGTGGCACTGTGGTTTAGGCTAAGACGTAATGTTTTCTTATAAAATGTGCAATAGGATTTAATATTATTTATTTTTTATTTTATTTTTTTATTATTAATTTACCAAACAGATGTCATAGGTGCCCATAATAATTGTGATCCTTGTTACTTCAGTGATCATCATTGTGAATGGTGTGTAAAAATAATGATATCTACCCCAACATTATTTCCAATAAATTACCCAAATCCTCTCACTAAATCTTACTTTTTTCATAATATTTTTCATAAATTGATTAGAATGCTAAAGAGAGTCCTCTAAATGTCCCTTCATTTCATTTTCCCCTTCAAGTGCATGTAAAAAAAACTTAGTATGCAATTGCCTTTGACTGAGAAGGAGCTTTCAGCAAATAAAACCTCCCCCTTATTAAGTCTGCAGTAAAAGACCCGGTAGGGTAAGCCATAGCCTTTTTAGCCAAGTTCTAGATCCTTAGCTTTTCCGCAGCTGAAAATGGAACAGAATTAATAGAGATTTCCTTCACAGTTCTACAAAACTGTTTTAAAACAACAAGAATTGTTTTATTTGCAATTCCTTTCCTTAATAATTTAAACATTTCGTCTTTAATAGAATACCATCTCTTCCATCATTTTATATATAATTACATTTTATATCTTGGGGTATATGAGTCAAAAGAAATTTAGATGCCCCACAATTCAATCTTCACAATATATACATAGCTGAAATTGCTGTGACTAGTCCTCAAAGACAATAATAGATCTGATTTAGGTAACATCGTACAATTTGATTTCCTTAGTAAAATTTGGTCCTAGAGCAAGCTACTATATTAAATATCACTTTGTTCATTGGTATGTAATGGTAGAGGTGAAAATACCCCTTTAAATCCCATTAGGAAAGTTTTGAGGGTCGTGACATGAACGTCACTATTATTTCTTTCTGACCAGGTGTTATCTCACAAAATGGTGGCAGCTTCTGCATCAGTACTTCGAGGGTCTTTAATTCCAATGATAAGATCGTTACTTCTGCGCGAACCATGCACCAAAGATAGGATGTCTGTTCTGTCCAGTTGATGTCCCTTGGATTCTAGATCCTGAGTGTCATTTTCAGGGAAGTCACCTAATGGGGAAACATTTACGTGTATTTATTACAGTCCGAAAACATAAGAATTTGTATTGTATTACAACTATGGTCACCTTTGCAACTTTTTATACATATTATGTGAAAAAAAAATGTAAGTAATTGGTGTTAACTACAAGTTTTTAATAGTGATGAGCGAGCACTACCATGCTTGGTACTCATAATGACTTTCGGATAGGTTCGACTCATGTACCGAGAATAATGGACGCCAATGGGGAGCTCGAGCATTTTTCTAGAAGATCTTCAGGAAAAATGCTATTCGAGTGTGTAATTATTTTCTCACCTTCATCCGTATGATAGCCGCATGCAGTGTTATTTTTCCTCAGCAGCTATTAATCTACAATCATTTACAGGACCATTTACAGTATCCTGTGCTAGAGAATAGTAATGTATCCATAAAAAATAGATGCCACATGGTCCATCCGAGTTTTTCTTGCACCAATAGACTTGCGTTGGCAAGTCTCATGCAATTTACGTGGCAAAACATAGGATGTGGTGATTTTTTTTGAAAAAATTGAAGATCAACACTGACTCATTGAAGAACATTGGTTGGAGTGAAATACCTTTTATAGTATTGCACTAGACGTATTTATATAGTGTGAGTGAACTGACTTGACAAGTTCAGGTGGTGGCACCAATTCCTGACACACAATAACCACAGATAAAATGTGCTAAAAAAGCATCAAAATACACACAGATTTGCCATGATTTTTTACATTAAAATGAGAAGGAAGAGAAGATACTCACTGTCTATTTGTAGAAAATTGGTCTCAAGGTCTGGATGCAGTCGTCCTTGGGATACACTGTCACTTAAGTTTTTATTAAATGATAAGACATTTAAAAGCACCTGGATGTAGAGAAAAGGTAAAAAAAACAAAGGACAAAGGTACAGAAGGAAAGATGACAGCTGGAAAAAGATAAATAAACATATTCAAAGGAAAATACCCTCTACTCTCTAGACAGCCCCCTCAAATTCAAGCCCTAGACCACATATTATACTGGTCCTTTAGTGACCACCCAACACGATAAAAATTAGGGCAGAGTCACACTAGCGTATGACTCACACGAGTGCAGTGAGAAAATCTCACACTGCACTCGGCCCCATTTAAGACAATGCTGCAGCTCACATCTGCGAGGATCTCCTCAGCCCTAATCGGACTGAGGAAAAAAATCACAGTATGCTGCGATTGTCTGCGAGAGCTGTGTCACTCGCACCCATACAAGTATATGGGTGCGAGAGAAACATCAGGCGACACTCAGATGTTATCCCTGTGCAGTGCGATATACACACAGGCTGACAATGGAGGAGATGGGGGATTAATCCCATTCTCTCCTCTGGAGCTGTGATCCAATCTCATGAACGGACCACAGTCGAATGACACTTGGCTCACACTCGCAGCAGAGCCGGAGCCGAGGGTCATTAGTATATCGCGTCATTAGTATATCGCATCCGATGTTTTCGTATTAGAAGCGATACGCAAGTGTAAAGCTGGTGTCACACACAGCGACAACGACAACGACGTCGCTGCTACGTCACCATTTTCTGTGACGTTGCAGCGACGTCCCGTCGCTGTCGCTGTGTGTGACATCCAGCAACGACCTGGCCCCTGCTGTGAGGTCGCCGGTCGTTGCTGAATGTCCAGCTTCATTTTTTGCTCGTCACTCTCCCGCTGTGACACACACATCGCTGTGTGTGACAGCGAGAGAGCGACGAAATGAAGCGAGCAGGGAGCAGGAGCCAGCGTCTGGCAGCTGCGGTAAGCTGTAACCAGCGTAAACATTGGGTAACCAAGGGAAGACCTTTCCCTGGTTACCCGATATTTACCTTCGTTACCAGCCTCCGCCCTTGCTGCCAGTGCCGGCTCCTGCTCTGTGCACATGTGGCTGCAGTACACATCGGGTAATTAACCCGATGTATACTGTAGCAAGGAGAGCAAGGAGCCAGCGCTAAGCAGTGTGCGCGGCTCCCTGCTCTCTGCACTGTGACATGTAGCTGCAGTACACATCGGGTTAATTAACCCGATGTGTACTGTACCTAGGATAGCAAGGAGCCAGCGCTAAGTGCGGCTCCCTGCTCTCTGCACATGTAGCACAGCGACGTTATGATCGCTGCTGCGTCGCTGTGTTTGACAGCTAAGCAGCGATCATAACAGCGACTTACAAGGTCGCTGTTACGTCACAGAAAATGGTGACGTAACAGCGACGTCGTTGTCGCTGTCGCTTAGTGTGAACCCAGCTTAACTCTACCCTTAGGAGTAAACTAGGTCCTAAGCAAAATCATACCTGAGTAATGCCAGATAGAGCTCGTTCCCCATTGGAACCCCCAAGGGATAAGTATGTTCCACAAAGACCCTGAGCCGGTCTCACCACTGTGGGCAGCAGGAATGAGAGAGGCCTTTTTCCAGGTTCACAAATGTTCTGCTGCAGAAAAAAAATCACAAAAGAGGTAGTAAATTAGACATAATGTCATAACTATGCTATATACAGTAAATAAATATGTATGTATATGTTAAGGGTTTGCACACTAACCAATAGAGCTAAACCATGTGCTCTAAGACTTTAACACTAGAAGTCCCAGAGAGGGGTCATTTAACATTTCTACCTTTGGAACCCAGAGATAGGTCGAATGACCTGAAGGATTTTAGCTAACATCCTATAATCACCATCTTTTGTTCTGTAATTAAGGCCATTACTGTCGCACCTCAGGAGGTTGTTGTTTTCCATTGAGTTTAGCCATTTAGTTTCTAGTTTGTTCTATTCAGTTTATTGTATTTGGTCATTTGACCCTCTTTCGGGACTTCAGGGGGGAGCTCGACATTTCTGGGACTTCTAGTGTTAAGGCTTTGTTTTCATCTATCCTCATGCATCTATGATTTGATTTATAATGCTGGAACGTTTTTTTGTATCAGGCAAACATAACATTTTCCTTTCTGGTGGAAAACAGACTTTTGTCACAATGTAAACAATGGATATCAAAAGTAGGGGCAGAGACTAATGCTGGGATACTTTCTGGGCATCTTGGTGCAATTATGATACAACAATGCTAGATCTCTAAGTGATGAGCTCCTGATATGTAGTCTTCCATATTCATGAGCTCTTTCTCTCCCTGCCCCTCATCATTAATTGCCTGTTTTCTGCCTATGCACAGTCTAAACAGAAAGCTGTCCATCAGTGGTGTGGGGGCGAGATTAGACAGAGCTCATGATTGAGAGAACCAGAAAGCCTTAAAAGAAGCCTTGTCAGAGACATGTAGCTGGAATTAGGGTCTCTGACTGTGTTTTATGCTGCTCTCAGATTATGAAGCATAATGACATATACTGATTTTTCATGATTACTTACTGGATCTGGAGAGGTGAGGTTGGTGCTTTTATTGCTCCAGGAGAAATCCAGGATCTGGCTGTTGAGAAGGACCCCTGAAGGGGTCATAATCATACTACCAAAAGGGCGGTTTAGAGAGCTGAAAGGGGAAGAAATATATTTATATTGTATCAAAGGCAGGACTGGGTTCAATCCTAGAACTGCAGATCTTGATTACATGCACCTGGTAAGCTTTGACTAAGGCGCAGTGGATGCAGGAGCGGCGGAGGATGGGAGAGGGCGCTGTGGATGCAGGAGCGGCGGAAGATGGGAGAGGGCACAGTGGATGCAGTAGCGACGGAGGAGAGGGGGGAAGGAGGGTGAGAATTTTTGAAATTCCCTGGTATCATTAAGTGTGAATTATATGTGCCTTCGGAGCGTTTCTGCCATGTAAACGCACCAAAAACGCATGTGTGTCTTATATCTGTGTATTTGTGTATCTGTGTATTTTCCACAACTAATACAAATCTATGGGGAAAATCCAAACAGATAACTGTGCGTTCCCGCAAGAGAAATTTACATGCTGTGGCTTGGAAAAACGCTCTGCAGGTGAGTTTACACAGCGTAAAAATAGAAGCAGTGTGGACATGAGATTTCTATTAATCCCATCCACTGTGCTTGTACTGTATAACGCAGCAATTTAGATGTAGTGAAAATATTCTGTGTCCAGAACGTGAGTAACACTGATTATGGGAACGTACCCTAAGTCTGTTAGGGAATGAGCAAAGTGCAATGTGTAGAAACTGCTGGGGATCCAAGTTGTTCACTGGGAGCTTGGCACAAAGTGAAATACGTCTGTTGGTGCTGGAGGCTACACGAGTTCAGGCTAAAGGGGACACCAGGACTGGTAGGACCATACCTCTTGTTTATGGAAAGTATGCTCCAGGAAAACGGACTGTAAACTGTTTAGGTGAGCCCGCACTGACATACATGTACCTGGTAACAAATAAAAAGATTTCCAGACTACTCAGGTCTGTGTAATACAAAATCTGAAGATTGACATAATTCTAAAAAACAGGACACATGACAAGTGACACGAAGCAGAACTAGCAGTATGAGCGGGAAAATCAGTTATGGCAGTAAATATTGGAAAAGTTCATAGATAAGGAATATGAGTCTTATTGTCCTCTGATTGAGGTCTGGTCCAGAGCTGTGATGATCACACAAGGTCTGAGGTGCGCAATCATTAATTGATATAGAAAGACCTAAATCCATGTGACATATTCATTCCTGCTCTCAGTGTGCCAAATAAATTTGTACTCCCAGAGTCTTCTGGCTCTCTATGGACTGCTCCAATATTTTTTGCCACAACTGCTTCTCTCATTCCCATACTGATCACTCTGCTTCACATCACTTGTTTTATTCCTGCACTATTCTATGTCCTGTTAGATATAAGCATGTAACCTACAGTTATTATCTGCTTATATAGCGTCATATATTCTGCAGCAGCACTATACAGACATTATAATTACTGTCCTCATTGAGGCTCACAATCCAAATTCCCTTTGGAGTGTGGTAGGAAACAAAGAGAGAACATACAAAGTCTTGGAGATGTTATCCGTGGTGGGATTTGAACCCAGGACCCCAACACTGCAAAGCAGCAGTGCTAACTACTGATGTACCATGCTGCCCAAACTCTTCATGTTTTGTGTTACACTATGCCTGATGAAGAGACCTGAGTAGTCTGGAAAGCTTGCTATTTGTTACCATCTTTTCAGGTAGCCATTAAAAGGTGTCAACCATTGACAACTCTCAATTTTTTATATTCTTCTATCTACTGGTTAACACGGTATGAAGATATATTATTCCTATATCAGGATAGATTTATGACCTTTAAAAACATTTTTTAAAAGAAAATTACAGATTGCACCATTATTTATTGAAACAAATTCCCGTGATACTAAGTTACTCACCTGACCACAGCTACAATGAAGTCATCTGGACCAACCACTAAAGCTTGGCTTGCAGCTGGCCCAACATGTAGAGAATGGAAGGGCACATATTCTCTAGGGTACGCAGCATGGAACTCATTTATCTTCTTCCGGAAAAAACTTGCTTCCGCCTTACTAACATGAAGAGAGTTCAAGTTATGTTTTGAGCAAAGAAAGTAGACTCTCATAAATTTCATGTAGCCCCATAGATTAACTGTGGTGTTCAGTTCTTGGCATTTTTCACTCTGCAGCAGGCAAATCCATTATGCACGTGTTTCACTTGGGGTTCCGACAGAGCTTCAGCCTCCCTTGTTTTCGACTCACACAGCAATTCAATTCATTATTATCCACAGTTTCTATGTGTAGCTACATACATTATCCACTAGTTGTAGCTGCTGTATAGCAGTTTTCCTTCTCTGGGCTTATAACACTAAAGTGTTGCTCAAAGGACAGGTTTCAATTAGTCTTTTATAGGGGAGATATGATTAGAAAATGACCCAACGATTAACTCAGATGTTTGTGTTAAGGTATGTTTCCATTGAGGGGTTTTTTTATGAGTTTTTGGAGCAAAAATTCTCCATATCCTTTTCAAAAACTCAAAACTTCTCAAATACTTAGACTCAGCAGAAAGACTATGTGTGCACCTACCATTATTTTCTGCAAAAGATTGTCTATGTTTATTTAATTTTACATATCACAATCTCTATTAAAAATAAAAAGCTACCGCGTTCCCCGGATTGAGATTGAGGTGGCTCGAATACATACAACTTCACTCCTTTGTGTGATCCTGGCTGGGTGGGAAGAGGCCCCCCTCCCCGGATACGTCCACCCCATTTGAACACTTATTCCTGCAGAGTTTGCCTCCGACGCACCAGATCTCCCTCATTTGCAATATGATGAACAGGAACCTCTATTCTGAGGACCCCAGTTACATTGGAAGATGGGAATCGGAATTAGGTTTCAGCCTTACTGAGGATGAAAAACGAAAGGCGTATGTGTTCTCCCACAAGATCTCAGTAGCATGCAATGCCCAGGAAAAGAGCTTTAAGCTACTGGCAAGATGGTATCAATGCCCGGTCAACCTCCATAGAGCCTTCCCTATGGTCCCGGAGGAGTGTTGGCGCTGTGGCTCAGACAAAGGTACGCTGCCACACATTTGGTGGGGTTGTAACAAACTATCCAACTTTTGGACTCAGGTGTTTGCGACCTACAACCAAATGGCAAGAGAAAGCGTAACTCCTTCCATTAAGATCGCCCTTCTGTCTATTTTACCCGGTTCACTGGGATGCCAAAAGAAGCGCCTGTTGCGGTTCTTTTTGATTGCGGCCAGAGCAGTCATTCCACGACACTGGAGGACCACAGTGACCCCCGGAATAGGGGAATGGCTGACAGAGTTAACGCATCTTTGTCACATGGAGGAACTCTCCTCTTGGGTATCGGGCACAAATGAGAAGTTTACCAAACTATGGCAGCCGTGGATACTGTTCAAGGAGTCCCCTGCATTCAGGAGCCTGTTCTAGTGACAGTGCATAAACAACCCCCCTCTTACCTCCCTCCTGCAATCCCTTGTATAAGTCCCTTCCTTTTCCTTCTCGCCTCTCTTTCTATTCTGCTATCTACTCACTCTATATCTTGACCACTTTTCTAGTAAGGTTCTTCATATAGACAGACGGGTCTAGCCCTTTGGAAGTAAAAGGTGACAAACAGTAACCTATGAATATGGAATAGTCACAGATAACCTATCAAAACACGGGTGGAAATATATTCTTGTCAGTAATGTATTATGTAGATTGTATAAACACCAAGGGTAGCGGCCCACCTACGGAACTTGAAGTGGCTAATATTCTCTTATTTTTCTCTCTGTATGCTTGTTATGTTTAATCTGTTTCTGTTATGGAAATCTTTAATAAAAACTGATTGGTTAAAAAAAAAAAATAAAAAGCTAGAAGTCTCAATTTTTACTCTGCTCACTGGGCTTTTTTAGACCCATTATTTCGTTTATTTCAGGAAACAATACATGTACATAGCCAACAGTGGTCTGACCCCTGATTTTTATCTTTTGTAATGAAGCATCTAATGAGCATGTTCATAGGTCATTATGAAGACATGGCTTAGCGTGAAAATTGAAAGGGTACTGATTTTTATTTCCATGAAGAATTGTCAATTTTTAAAAAAAAATACCTGTAACACAAAAACCTTATTTAAATAATAGGCTAATTTCTGTTAATAGCTTCCCTTTAATTGAATAACTATAGGGAAAATACAGTCACAACGATCTTGTTGTAGCTTATAAGCTAATGTACAGCCAAGTTTGTGTATTCAGTGTATCGTCAGACTCTGCTAACATTCTGTGTAAGCCAATAGTATATTTACACCTCAATTCCAAGCTTCAGAAAAAAAATCTGTTCACAATAATTACGGAGCTGCAAATTACAAGACATAGCATGTTCATTCAGCAAAATCCACAGTGCATTTGTCTAAGTTTGCCTTAGATTTCCAGTAATACAATTTCTGAACAATGTCAAATGAGTCCCTAAGGGTATGTCTAAACGTTGCATATTTGCTATGGATTTTGTTGTAGAGTTCTGCAATTGTCCCATTCATCTGAAATAACAAGGTTAGGATGGGTTCACATAGCATTTTCACCTAAAGTTAGAGCCTCCGTCAGGGTTTAGAGATTATGCGCTGATAGAGCTATCGATTATAATGATGCAAATGGAGCCACAGTGTGCTCTGTCGTGCATAATTCTCGTCTGTATCAGCCTGTTGGAGGCGGGCAATAAGATGTAGTCAATTACATCCTGCTTCCTGCCTCCATACAGCAAGAATGATGCACGACAGAAAACACTGTGACTCCACCTGCATCATTGTAATCAATTTTTACAGCGCATACTCACGAATTCCGTTTTGTTGGAGTTTCAACTTTCCTTCCTATAGACCCACTGACTGTAGGAGAAAATGCTGTGTGATCTCAGCCCCAGGGCTCTCTCACATGAGCATATAACTCAGATGAGTGCTACAAATGCTTTATAAGATACCACTCACTCCCATGTTATTCTAACTAGAAGTACCGATGAGCACTTTTTTCTCATGCCAATTCGACATGAAAAACAAATTGCAGCATGCTGCAAGTGGCAACACAAATATGATGGCACGCACCCAATCAAGTCTATGGGTGCGTGGAACTCACAGGACTACGCTCTGATGAGATCCCAGTGCAGTACAATTTCCATGGACTTATAGAATGGAGAAGATGGAGAAATTTTGTTCTCCATATTTCCTCACCTATGATACGATTCTCTCATGTGAGAAAATCATATCACACTAAGCTGACACTCTGATCAGAATTTGATCAGAGAGTCATTAGGAAAATCGTCCACATTCTCTTACATTGGAGAATCTACCTCCGTCTGACTGCAGCCTAAAGGCCCCGTTACACACAACGACATCACTAACGAGATGTCGCTGGGGTCACGGAATTCGTGATGCACATCCGGCCTCGTTAGCAACGTCGTTGCGTGTGACAATTACGAGCGACCGCTAGCGATCCCAATACTCACCAAATCGTTGATTGTTGACACGTCATTCATTTTCAAAATATCGTTGCTCGTTTGGGACGCAGGTTGTTCGTCGTTCCTGAGGCAGCACACATCGCTATGTGTGACACCCCGGGAACGACGAACAACAGCGTTCCTGCATCCTCCGGCAACGAGGTGGGAGTGACTTTCATACGGCTGCTCTCCGCCCCTCCGCTTCTATTGGTGGCCTGCTGTGTGACGTCACTGTGACGCCACACAAACCACCCCCTGAAAAAAGAGGTTATTTGTCGGCAACAGCGACGTCGTTAGGAAGGAAAGTTTGTGTGATGCGTACCTGCGATATTGTTCGCCACGGGCAGCGATTTGCCCGTGACGCACAAATGACGGGGGCGGGTGCAATCGCTAGCGATGTAACAGCGTGTAAAGTGGCCTTTAGAGTCTTATGCAGAAAACTGCACACAATCTGCTCCCAGCAGTAATTTGCCCCATTTAAGCCATGATCACATGTTAAAATGATTGCAAATGACATACTTTATGCTTCATTCACAAGTTCCATATAAGTATATAGCGAGGAAATTGTTAAAAAAAACTAGGCCAACTAAACTGAATTTCAATGAAGCTTATCTGCAAGTGGGTCTGAATATCTATTGGCAAATTCCTACTTTACTCTCCTTGCATCACACTGCACATAAATAAAAATGGGGTTCAATGGCTAATAGTCACCTCAGAATCTCTGTCACATATCCAGCCACTGTGTGGTCAAAGGAAGGGTCTCCTAATCTGCTGGCACAACCAAGGGCAATCTTAAGTGTCTATAAGAAAAAAAAAAAAATAATAGACTTAGTTTAATACAGAAAATTGATGACGTTAAACTTTATTTTACCCACACCCTGATCACCTTGACTGACAGGTCAATCGCTATAAACCCACATATTGGGAGTGACCTCTCAGTCAAGGGGAGTGGAGGTGGAGAGAAGCAGCCATTATAGTCAAGACATAAAGTCCCCATCCAGCTCTTCTAAGTAGGTTTTCATTGAAATATCCCAACATTTCAGGGAAAAATCCTACTTGTCTGCAATAATGGAACCGGATTCTGGTTCATACTGGCCTTGTTTCAGGCACCATGAATCAGATGAAAGCTTGTCTTAAAAGGAATAAGGTTTATTTTGCTATACTATGTGCCAAAATTGTGCTGCAACTTTCTGACACAACGTAAACTTACTAATAGGTGGTATAAACCTAGACTACACAGTATAAAGATGTTTCAGATTTATCAAAATCAAGAACCATGTACAGTATTTAATAATGCCTTGGTGGCAGGTAATCTGCCAGCTTCCATGATGGAGGCCACTATTGAGGTAATCCCAAAACCTGGTAAGGGCCCACAGCTACCGGACTCATATTGTCCTACTTCGTTATTGACAGTTGACATCAAAATCTTGGCCAAAATACTAGCTAATAGACTTAATAAAGTGATTACATCTATTATTCATCAAGACCAAGCTAGTTTCATGTAGAATATGTCCACTAATGTAAATATCTGCAAGTTGTGTCTTGGGATATGTAAAAGACCTGCTAATTAATGAGATGGGTAAAACGTCTGTTGCGTGAATGTTATACCTAGCACGGAAGCTAATAGGTCAACATTGGATGGACGCAAAAGGTTCCACTAGAAAGGAATAGGTTGATAAGGTTAATTGGCTCATACATAATAATAATAATAATAATTTTATTCATTTATATAGCGCTATTAATTCCACAGCGCTTTACGTACATTGGCAACTCTGTCCCCATTAGGGCTCACAATCTAGAGATTTGGAGAAGGGTATATATAAAAGGAGGGAGACTATTAACAAATTTCAGCAACTATGGGCGGCATGGACAAATGAATCAGGGTTGGTATCAAGACAGTTGGCTAGGTTTTGACTAGGACTGATCTGATAGGATATACGGATTTTACAGTTTGGAAGTATTTAATTTAGGATTAGGGGGATTTTAGATAGGGAGTAGAATTAGGGGTACTTCTCACATAGCGAGATCGCTAGCGAGATCGCTGCTGAGTCACGGTTTTTGTGACCCACCAGTGACCTCATTAGCGATCTCGCTGTGTGTGACACTGAGCAGCGATCTGGCCCCTGCTGTGAGATCACTGCTCGTTACACACAGTGCTGGTTCATTTTTTGGACGTTGCTCTCCCGCTGTGAAGCACACATCGCTGTGTTTGACAGGGAGAGAGCAACGATCTGAATGTGCAGGGAGCAGGGAGCCGGCTTCTGGCAGCCTGTGGTAAGCTGTAACCAAAGGTAAATATCGGGTTACCAAGTGAAGTGCTTTGCTTGGTTACCCGATATTTACCTTGGTTACTAGTGTCCGAAGCTCTCAGGCTGCCAGTGCCGACTCCCTGCTTCCTCCACACGTAACCGGAGTACACATCGGGTAACTATAAGCAAAGTGGTTTGCTTATTAACCCGATGTGTAGTCTGGCTACGAGTGCAGGGAGCCAGCGCTAAGCGGTGTGCGCTGGTAACCAAGGTAAATATCGGGTAACCAAGAGCTTGGTTACCCGATATTTACCTTAGTTACCAAGCACAGCATTGCTTCCACGCGTCGCTGAGGGCTGGTCACTAGTCGCTGGTGAGATCTGCCTGATTGACAGCTCACCAGTGACCATGTAGCGACGCACCAGAGATCCTGATCAGGTCAGATCGCTGGTGGGATCGCTGGAGCGTCGCTAAAGTGTGACGGTACCCTTAGGATAAGAAAGCGTTGTGTCATTATCATAAAGTGGTTAAGCCTTGTGTTCAATATTGGATAGAATGTAATTAGGTTTTCTCTCCATTCTATTGATATGTAATTGCATTTTGGGCAATTTTGTTTGATGTTTTCTTTTGGTATGTGTATGTTGTGATCTTAGACGTAAAAACTTCAATAAAAAAAACTTTAATTAAAAAAAATATATTGTATTATTGGGGCCTAGAAAAGGTTTCTTCTGCTAAGTCATTGACTTGGAGGAAATATATTGAGGCGTATATTAAAATAAAAAAATAAATATTTGAAATTTATGTCTTCATAAGTTTAAAAGTTGAAGGCTCAATGCTTGAGAATGCATAGCTGAAATATGATATTCCTGGTTATAAGTTTTGTGGAAAGCAATATTGTCTAGAGACTAAATCCTAAGGACTGATTTACGTGTTACAGTAAACTTTACCATTTGTTAATTTCTTAGCAGGGTTATTCTGCAAAATAACAAATGTCTAAAGGCCCCGTTACACGCAACGACATCGCTAACGAGATATCGCTGGGGTCACAGAATTCGTGACGCACATCCGGTGTTGTTAGTGGCGTCGTTGCATGTGACACCTACGAGCGACCGCGAACAATCCAAAAAACGGCAAAAATCGTTGATTGTTGACACGTCGTTCCTTTCCCAAATATCGTTGCTCATTTTGGACGCAAGTTGTTCGTCGTTCCTGAGGCAGCTCACATCGCTACGTGTGACACCCCGGGAACGACGAACAACACCGTACCTGCGTCCTCCGGCAACGAGATGGGAGTGACTTTAATGTGGCTGCTCTCCGCCCCTCCGCTTCTACTGGTGGCCTGCTGTGTAACGTCGCTGTGACGCCGCACGAACCGCCCCCTTAAAAAAGAGTTTGTTCGCCAGCCACAGCGACATCTCTAGGAAGGTATGTGCGTGTGACGCGTACTAGCGATATTGTTTGCCACGGGCAGAGATTTGCCCGTGATGCACGTACAACGGGGGCGGGTGCAATCGCTAGCAACATCGCTATCGATGTCGCAGCAATACTGACATATTTTAATCCAATCTCTTTTTTTCTGAATTGTCAAAGAAAATGATGTCACTGTTGTCGTTTATCTCCACATCCTAACAAACCATCATAATGGAAGAGATATGTATATCTGTGGATATTGTTGCATGGTGATTCACATCCACAGAAGGTCAGACAACAGCATATGTATTGTAACCGGCTACTCATTCATGGGGTAAATGCATGATTGGTAGGACCTTCACTGATGGCGTCTACCTCTATTAGGAGGTGTTTTTGTTGTGCTCCGTTCTAAATGAAGCCTCCCTGATGAGTCCAAAACGAAACACGTAGGGAAGGAGACTCTTGAGCACGCCACCTGCGGGTCAGTAATTAAGGGGTATGGTGCAGTTATATTTGATAGCTCCCCCCTGGAGATCCAGCATTCCTATCACGAACATCTATACCAGACCAGGAGAATATGCCAGTGAGATTGTTCCTTTTTGAAGTACACTTTTATTATGGGTGTTTGGTAATTGTATGTACCCATTTTTGCTCATATCGAGGCATATTTCTATTTGGGTAACAACCTTGTACACAGTTGTGGGGTGCTCAAATCACCTTTAACCTTGTTACTCTCTGTTATCATTGTTAGTGCATTTCACCAACCTTGCCGTGTTGATATCAGTGTTTTGACCCTTGCAGGACTTCTGGAGGGTTTTATTTGTACTGTTTGTTTCACATCCCCTGGTTTTAATTTATATATTAAAAGTTATATTTTAATTTTTACCCAGCTATTATTTGTTCATAATTTTTTTTTAATTTAAATGGGTTTTCCCACAAACAAATCAATAGATCTTGTAATAATAATAAGTTCCACAATTGGATGTGTTTTTAAAGAAAAGTTCTTATGCCGAGATAATCCTATATACAGTATGTGCCCCTGCTATGTACTATGCAGGAACATGGTATGATCATACCACAGCTACTGGGGTGGGGAGGAGGCAAAGAGTATATTACAGATATTACAGCAATAGATTGCAAATTATTATTTCTTAAAACATTTTTATAAATAGGCAGGTAAATGTTTTATCTCACAAAAAGAATCAGCTATGATGTTGTGATGTAATGTTTTAATGCTCTTTTGTTTTCCTCCCCTGCCCAGGAGATGTGGTATGATCAGACCATGTCCCTGTATGGTCAGACACGGACATTACACAGTATATAGCGGGGATATAACATATATAAGATTATCTCAACACAGGAACATTTTTTTTTTTAAAACACATCCAATTGTGGAATTTATTATTCTTCCAAGATCTATTGATTAAAATGAACTTTAAAATTAACTTTATTAGTGGGGCATCCCCTTTAATGGGAGTTTTCCACCTATTGAAAAATTTGGCCAAGGTGTGGAAATAACAATAAGTAATAAAAAAACATCATTTGTTAATAAGTCCAACACCATTCCAATGCTTCTTGCCATTTTGTCCTACAGTGATGACATCCCCAGTACCACATGACATCACAAGAGTACATTGATGAGGCCAGTCATTTGTTGCAGTGGTTAAGTAGAAAGTCCAGGACATAGTTACTTCCAGCACTGGTCATTGTTTAGTGTACTACAGTGATAATGTTCCAAACAATCCATTTGACCACTGCAGCCAATCACTGGCTCAGTAGCTCATGCTGTCTACATTAAAGCCACCAAGCTCAGTGATTGGCTGAACCACTATAGAAATGACAGTACTACTGCAGCTTGTACACAATCACCAAAACAGCGGTGGAGGCGAAGCACTGGAACTGGGAAGGGTGAATACAGCTTCCTTTTATTAATATTTATAATTTAATAAAAATACAAAGCTTGAAAGGGAAAACCCCTTTAGGATTTTGTTTATTGCGGAAAATCCCTTCTCAGAAATGAATGAAGCAGAACGATTGGTGTAAGATGTGAACATGCCTTTAGGCTTCAGATTTCTTACATAGTATTACACATGATATAAAAGACACAAAATACATGTTTATTACACTGTTTACACTAATTCTTTTCCTTAGGCTAAGTACACCCAACACGAACTAGCCAAGTCTGCAAATTGTGGAAGTAGCGGACCCTTGTGCAGTTCTATGTGCTTTTTCGACAAGTGCATGCTATAGAAAAATCACTCATGTGTACTGGCACATAGACTAGAGTTAGTCCCATGTGTGGTCTTTTGGACAACACGAACATCAGACGGACTGAGAAAAACATTTTTTTAAACAAATCCCTTATACAACCCCCCAATAAAGTGTAAGCCTCAAACTCACCTCTGCAATCCAATGGAGGGCACTGGAGCGAGATGTGTGCTTCGTCAAATTTGCACCTTCCAGAATATTGAGGGCACTTATGAGGGCAGGGCCAGCATGAGGAGCAGGAGGGGCAAACACAAGATGACCTATAGAGAAGACAGTAACTGTAGTAGGCATTGTTCTCATGTACATTTATATTAGTAACTAGCTGTAGTACCTGGCGTTGCCCGGGATAGTAACTAAGTGTTTCTCTGTCTCGCTGTCACTCTCTTTCTTTCCCACTCTTTCACTCTCCCTATCTCTGTGTCCCTCTCTGGCTGTCTGTCTCTCTCTCCTCTCTCTCTCTCTCTCTCTGTGTCTGTGTGTCTCCATCTCTGTGTGTCTGTGTCTCTGTCTCTGTTTCTCTCTGTGTGCCTCGGCTTCTGTGTCTGTCTCTGTGGATCTCTATGTGTATGTATCTGTGTGTCTCTATCTCTGTGTGTCTCTGTGTGTCTCTATTTCTCTTTGCCTCTGTGTGTCTCTCTCTGTATCAGTCTCTGTGTGTCTGTGTGTGTGTGTGTGTATGTTTGTGTCTGTCTCTGTTTCTATATCAGTCTCTGTGTGTCTTTGTGTGTGTCTATGTATCTGTGTTTCTGTGTATCGCTGTTTCTGTATCAGTATGTTTGTCTCCGTCTGTGTGTCTGTGTATCTCTGTTTCTGTGTGTCTCTGTGTCTGCCTCTTTGTGCCTTTGTCTGTGTCTGTGTGTCTCTGTCTTTGTGTGTATCGATGTCTCTGTATCAGTCTCTGTGTGTGTCTGTCTCTGTGTGTCTGTGTGTGTGACTCTGTGCGTGTCAGTGTGTGTGCGTGTGTCTCTGTCTGTGTCTGTCTCTGTGTCTGCCTCTGTGTGTGTGTGTGTGTGTGTCTCTGTCTTTGTGTGTCTATATCTTTGTGTGTATTTGTCTCTGTGTGTGTGTGTCTCTGTTTCTACAGATATCATATTACCTCACACATAATCCATCTTATACTAAGAATGTCCTTTGTTGCCTATAGCAACTAATCAGAGATCCTATTAATGACCTGTAGCTCCCAGCTCCATTGACTTTAATGTAAGCAGGTTTTTTGGTGAATAACTGTAAAGCGTGGGGTTCAATTTTCCCCTCAAAACATAGTCTATGACATTCCCTGAGTCAAATGAGGTGCCTGTACAAAATGTGATTGCAAGTGCGACAGTGTGGATTCCTTTAGCAGACATACACGCATACACTCACTCAGCCTTATATATTAGATTGTTAGCATTAAGAACTATTTACAGCATGAACTGGAGATGCTCCACATACTCATTAATTCTTAAGACGTGGTAGGAGTTTGCAATGCACATACCTTGGTATATAGTTTGCACAGGCTTCTCAACAGAAGCATTATAGTTAGTAAAGTCTTCTTCTGCCAATACTCCACCTTGTGAATTAACCTGAATAAGAAACATAGACATTATGTCTAGCAAAGTTAATCTTCAAATTTTCCCTGGATGCCAGGTATAGGAACATGTCTCCAGTACAAGCCACAGTAGAGAAGCCTGGGAATGGCAGACGTTATCACTAGTAACCTCACTACTTGGCTGTCATAACTCAGCCTGGGACACAACTGATTACTACTTCAGTCAGGGGTCCATAGTTAAATCAAAATATGCTGCATGCAATCAGTTTTGATCTGACATCTTCGTCGATAAAATGAGGACCTTTCTGTGTCGTCAGAAAATTACCCATTGTTTGTCTCAGGTTTTTGTGTTACATGTGTTTTTTAATTGTTATTTTACTCTGGCTGCTGAGGCGTTTTTAGACTCACAGGTCTTCTCCATTTAGTAAGAGTTTACAGCAGTTTACTTATCACCACAGGCAGGACTGCAATGCCTGATAACATCTCTATTCACAGCTAATAACAAAGGATCTATGGATCACAAAAAGTGATGTCACATCCAATCCTGCTCCCAATCTGCTCACAATGACTTTTGAAACTACTCCTTATATGCCTCACTAGAAAAGACAGGGTCACAGTCTGCTCATTGCTGGTAATGTGCATTTATTGTTTCCTGAAACAACAGAAATGTACAGTCTAATAAAAGCCAACTTGGTCAGTGTGAAAAAGGCAAGAGTTCTGATTTTTATTTTTGCCAAAGATTGTGATATGAAAAAAAAACATTGAGAAACATTTTTTTAAATGCATTTAACACAAAAACCTGATTTAAACAATAGGTTCAGTTTCTGGTGACGCATTCTCTTATAGGCCTACCTGTATTACTGCCACAAGAGTGACCAAAACCAGATAGGAACACCACTATTAGATGGAGTTTTGGATAGGCACAGTTTACAAGGATTATGGCCCTCAAATTAGTAACAGACCGGCAAGTTTAAGGCTCCTTTCAGATTGCGTTTTGCCTTACGTTCACAGGTCCCGTCGGGGCATCCATCCGAACCGCCCTTCCCCCACCCTGCAAAATGTGTTTCAGACGCATGCGCCGGCAGGGCCATTGACTGTAATGGAGCACACTACATTAGCGTGTGCTCTGTCTTGCACAATTTTTGCACATATACGTTTTCTAGAGATGGACACCCGAATGTAGACAACTACGTTCAGGTGTCCGTCTGCAAAAAACGTATATGTACAAAACAGAGCACACGCTAACGTAGTGTGCTCCATTAAGTCAATGGCCCTGCCGGCGCATGCGTTTGAAACACGCTTTGCAGTGTGGGGGAGGGGCGGTTCGGATGGATGCCCCGACGGGACCTGTGAACGTAAGGTAAAACACAATCTGAAAGGAGCCTAAAGCGAGCTTTACACGCTACAATATATCTAACGATGTGTCAGCGGGGTCACGTCGTGACGCACATCCGGCATCGTTAGTGATATTGTAGTGTGTGAAACCTACGTGCGATTGCGATTGAACGAAAAAACGTTGATCGCATACACGTCGTTCAATTACTAAAAATTGAACGTCCGGTTGTTCAATGTTCCCGAGGCAGCACACATTGCTCCGTGTGACACCCCGGGAACAATGAACACATCTTACCTGCGTGCCGCCTGCAATGCGGAAGGAGGTGGGCGGGATGTTTACGTCCCGCTCATCTCCGCCCCTCCGCTTCTATTGGCTGCCTGCCGTGTGACGTCGCTGTGACGCCAAACGTACCTCCCACTACAGGAAGAGGATGTTCGCTGCCCACAGCGAGGTCGTATGGAAGGTAAGTACGTGTGACGGGATTTAATCGTTTGTGCGACACGGGCAACAAATTGAACGTGCCGCACATACGATGGGAGCGTGTGCGATCGCATACGAGATCGCATGTGTAATTGTAACGTGTAAAGCAGGCTTAAGGCTATTAGCTATTATGCCGAAGAAACTTCTATGCTCAACATCTGACATGCTGGATGACTCAATAGGACCCCACAGAGATCATGTGGACAGTCACATAAATGGAAACAACACCTATGAGACTAGACTGTGACCTAATGAAAAATCTGTACAAGGCAAGATGGGATCCTAAGATTAACTAACGCAGACTAGACTAGGATCCTTAAACTAGACTAACGCAGTGTCATTCTAGCCCTTAGCTGGCCAAGTTGGGGACCTTGCCGTGAAAACAGTGTCTCAGAAGCGAGCTCAGTAATTGTATCCTATTCTCACATTTCATCCTATATCTAATCTGA
This sequence comes from Anomaloglossus baeobatrachus, assembly GCF_048569485.1. Classification (NCBI taxonomy): domain Eukaryota; kingdom Metazoa; phylum Chordata; class Amphibia; order Anura; family Aromobatidae; genus Anomaloglossus; species Anomaloglossus baeobatrachus. Next base: position 342,488,586 of record NC_134357.1, on the reverse strand, counting down.
TTATAGCACATAATCAGCTGGCAATGGCAGTACATTTTACATGAGTTTACGAGCATATGAAATGTTAGCGAGTCTGGGTGCTTTATTCTTGCTCCACCATTGACACTTAGTTTGCTGGAACAGTTTGTAAGAGATGTCTAATAGAATATGCTGGATATTTTGAGATTCTACAACAAATGCCACATTTATATTAACAGATAATTCTTAGCATAAAGAATAATTCTTAGCACAAAGCCTGGATTCAAAAAACAGCTTCTAAAGTAAGCATGTCCTCATTATCGTGTCTCACCTCATTCACCATTTCTCGTGTTAAGTTGCTTGAATAAAATGCATCTACCCCTCTTTTTGCTACATCATGGAAAATGGCGGCCATATCAAGCCTTCTGACAAATGTTCCCGTTGTTAGAGGTAATCCATGTGGGAAGAAAATATCTTGAAAAGTGTTTGATAGTTCATCTTCTTTCAAATCACTGATGGCCTTAGCTGTCAAATTGAGATAATCCAATGGTCACTGTGGTTTCAACAAACTTTATATAAAACAATAGTACATACAAATATATGAATCTTCGTAACATATATTTGGAATATTCATTAAAATATGCTTCTTTATGCTCATGAGAAATTTCTCCCTCCTAAACGTTTCGAAAAAAAAATCCATCTTGCTTAAGACAACATAGACTGACAGCTCAATGAAGGATTAGATTACAGCTGCATATTGATGTCTATAGAGAGGAAAGGAGAAGATAGATAAGCAGGGTGGAATAGTGAAGCAGAGAGACAGAGAGATGGTGCTAGATTTGCAGCTACACAGCTCAGTATTGCTGTATAATGTCCCCCATGTTTCGGACACTATTATAAATAAGAGTCCTGTCCAACAGTCATATACACCAGGGGTCTCAAACACGTGGCCCTCTCAGGCTGCTTCTTGCGGCCGCTCCATTGCGGGCTCTATTGAATCGCCCACGGTTGACGCAATGAACTTCAAGAAATAGGCTGTAGAGGCGGCACGTGTGCAGATTGACGCAATGAACTTCAAGAAAATGGCCACAGAATCCTATCTGCGCACGCGCCGCCTCCGTGGCCATTTTCTTGGAGTCAGTTTCGTCAACTGCTTGAGATTCAATGGAACCCGCAGTCAACCAGCAGATCAATGGCGCCTGTCGCTGCAACACCCCCGACCTTCCGTCCACTGGCCCTCCTGAGCCACAACACCCCCTTCTCCGAGCCCGCAGCATCACCGACCCTGCCTCCTGTGACCTTCCTGAGCCACACCACCACCGCTGCTCCCTCCTGTTGAAATACTATAAGACGTACAAGGATTATAAGACGGACTCCCATTTTAACATTAAAAATTATTTTTCCTATTTTCCTAATCTAAATTTGGGGTGCGTCTTATAATCTGGTGCATCTTATAAAACGAAAAATACAATATATATATATATATATATATATATATATACAGTTAGGTCCAGAAATATTTGGACAGTGACACAAGTTTTGTTATTTTAGCTGTTTACAAAAACATGTTCAGAAATACAATTATATATATAATATGGGCTGAAAGTGCACACTCCCAGCTGCAATATGAGAGTTTTCACATCCAAATCGGAGAAAGGGTTTAGGAATCATAGCTCTGTAATGCATAGCCTCCTCTTTTTCAAGGGACCAAAAGTAATTGGACAAGGGACTCTAAGGGCTGCAATTAACTCTGAAGGCGTCTCCCTCGTTAACCTGTAATCAATGAAGTAGTTAAAAGGTCTGGGGTTGATTACAGGTGTGTGGTTTTGCATTTGGAAGCTGTTGCTGTGACCAGACAACATGCGGTCTAAGGAACTCTCAATTGAGGTGAAGCAGAACATCCTGAGGCTGAAAAAAAAGAAAAAATCCATCAGAGAGATAGCAGACATGCTTGGAGTAGCAAAATCAACAGTCGGGTACATTCTGAGAAAAAAGGAATTGACTGGTGAGCTTGGGAACTCAAAAAGGCCTGGGCGTCCACGGATAACAACAGTGGTGGATGATCGCCGCATACTTTCTTTGGTGAAGAAGAACCCGTTCACAACATCAACTGAAGTCCAGAACACTCTCAGTGAAGTAGGTGTATCTGTCTCTAAGTCAACTGTAAAGAGAAGGCTCCATGAAAGTAAATACAAAGGGTTCACATCTAGATGCAAACCATTCATCAATTCCAAAAATAGACAGGCCAGAGTTAAATTTGCTGAAAAACACCTCATGAAGCCAGCTCAGTTCTGGAAAAGTATTCTATGGACAGATGAGACAAAGATCAACCTGTACCAGAATGATGGGAAGAAAAAAGTTTGGAGAAGAAAGGGAACGGCCCATGATCCAAGGCACACCACATCCTCTGTAAAACATGGTGGAGGCAACGTGATGGCATGGGCATGCATGGCTTTCAATGGCACTGGGTCACTTGTGTTTATTGATGACATAACAGCAGACAAGAGTAGCCGGATGAATTCTGAAGTGTACCGGGATATACTTTCAGCCCAGATTCAGCCAAATGCCGCAAAGTTGATCGGACGGCGCTTCATAGTACAGATGGACAATGACCCCAAGCATACAGCCAAAGCTACCCAGGAGTTCATGAGTGCAAAAAAGTGGAACATTCTTCAATGGCCAAGTCAATCACCAGATCTTAACCCAATTGAGCATGGATTTCATTTGCTCAAATCCAGACTTAAGACGGAAAGACCCACAAACAAGCAAGACCTGAAGGCTGCGGCTGTAAAGGCCTGGCAAAGCATTAAGAAGGAGGAAACTCAGCGTTTGGTGATGTCCATGGGTTCCAGACTTAAGGCAGTGATTGCCTCCAAAGGATTCGCAACAAAATATTGAAAATAAAAATATTTTGTTTGGGTTTGGTTTATTTGTCCAATTACTTTTGACCTCCTAAAATGTGGAGTGTTTGTAAAGAAATGTGTACAATTCCTACAATTTCTATCAGATATTTTTGATCAAACCTTCAAATTAAACGTTACAATCTGCACTTGAATTCTGTTGTAGAGGTTTCATTTCAAATCCAATGTGGTGGCATGCAGAGCCCAACTCGCGAAAATTGTGTCACTGTCCAAATATTTCTGGACCTAACTGTATATATCTTCATTTTCAAAAAATGTCTGTCGTGTCATCAACCAAACAGCATCAATTTGCATTTGGGCTCCTCCACAGTCTAGTTTCCCTTACGATGACTTGTATAAAGGAGCCTGTTTTAAGATTTTATTATATTGTTCATGCAGTTTTAACTTATTTTTTCTATTTTGTATGATTTTACAAAGTAAAGACATTTTACTGTTGGTAATCATTACACATTTATGACTTTCCTATACAGTGTGTCCACTGTCCACCCATATCCTGTCCACCGCCATTAACGTGCGAATGGCGGCAGCTATAGGCATAGAAGTGGTGTCTAGGTATAGTAAAGTAGCCATGCGCTACACAATGAAACCACTTATAGGGCCACCTGGTGGAAAACAACAGAGTTAGCATTTTTATCTCAAAAACGGAACAAGGTAGAGAAAAAAAGTGAATTACAAAGTTGTAGGGCATCATCAATTCAATACGAATCGACACCATGCATACAGAAATGCTATGATTAGAACGTGTAAAATTCACAAGGCTGCAGACGTGAAGCGATACCTCATGGAGACCTTCCTACAAGTCATTAGGTATGGTGGCTGCGTGGAGTGGCCTCCACGTTCACCTGACTTGACCCCATTGGACTTCTTTCTGTGAGGTCACATCAAATAGCAGGTGTATACGACCCCTCCACCAACATTGCAGGACCTATGACGACGTATCACAGATGCATGTGCAAACGTGACACCTACCTTATTGCACAACGTGCAGCAAGATACAGTATGCTGTGCAGAGTCCAGATGTGCATTGCAGCTGACGGTGGCTACTTTGAGCATCAAACTTAAATGAGCGCCATATGCGTGACCAGCATTCAATGTTTTGGGGGGTCATGGGTTTCATATCATAATATTTCTGTATGCAAGGTGTCGATTCGTATTGAATTGATGATGCCCTACAACTTTGTAAATCACTTTTTTTCTCTATCTCGTTCCGTTTTCGAGATAAAAATGCTAACTCCCTTGTTTTCCACCAGGTGGCGCTATAGCTGGTTTCATTGCATAGCGCATGGCTACTTTACTATACCTAGACACCACTTCTATACCTATAGCTGCCACCTTTCTCAAGTTAATGGCGGTGGACAGGATATGGGTGGACACACTGTATAATGACTGGAAAAAAAATGATAAGCAAAAAAAGTAATTTACATAATGAGGGCAAACTATTAAGATAAATGCAACAAAATTCTAAGACAAAAACTGCCTGGTTAGCAGAATTGGGAGCATAAACTAACATGAGACCCCATGCCCCATATGTCAGGTACAAAAAAAGCCAATGAATATGCAGTATAGTCTGAACTTTTCAAATAGCATGAACTGTTAGGCTATGTGCCCACGGGAGCTTGCATCTGCGGATTTTGCCGCGGAAAACATGCGGATTTATCTGGATTTTCCAGATAAATCCTCAGGTTTTAGCATGTACAGTCACTCCCCATGTTATCCTATGGGACATGGGGAGTGCTGTGTCCACGCTGCGGAAAGTGCGGCTGCCGTACATGGTGCGGATGTCGGCATCCGCATGTATAATTGCATGTCAATTATTCATGCGGAATTACCTGCGGATGTCCCGGCCCTCCGCTATGGAGATAGAGGCCGGGACGTCCGCAGGTAAGCCGCATGAATGTCCGCATGTTTCCCGCAGCTATTTCGCTGTAATCTAGCAGCTAAAAATAGCTGCGGACGCCGGCGGGCAGCTGCGGGAAACATGCGCTCGTACCTGCGGATACATCCGCAGGTATGAGCGCCCGTGGGCACATAGCCTTAGGTGCTGTATCCGGCTGTATCTTAGGCGGATGTATCCGCAGGTACGAGTGCATGTTTCCCGCAGCTGCCCGCCGGCGTCCGCAGCTATTTTTAGCTGCTAGATTACAGCGGAATAGCTGCGGGAAACATGCGGACATTTATGCGGCTTACCTGCGGACGTCCCGGCCTCTATCTCCATAGCGGAGGGCCGGGACATCCGCAGGTAATTCCGCATGAATAATTGACATGCAATTATACATGCGGATGCCGACATCCGCAGCATGTACGGCAGCCGCACTTTCCGCAGCATGGACACAGCACTCCCCATGTCCCATAGGTTAACATGGGGAGTGACTGTACATGCTAAAACCTGCGGATTTATCTGGAAAATCCAGATAAATCCGCATGTTTTCCGCAGCAAAATCCGCAGATGCAAGCACATAGCCTTAGGGAAAATTGGCGCATTCTGCACTGTCTAGTTTAAGAATTTGTGAGTATAAGTGATAAATATGTCCCAATATGTCTCCACTTCACCAAGTTACAGGCAGGTAATATCCTCATGATCTACAATTCTATCTACGTCACCTGCAATGACCTTATTTATGAGCAAAAATGCGCAGAAGTCATAAAACATAAGGAGTTTAAGCCAAGCTGGTTCAACCAGTTCTACCTGGCACCGAGTGTTGACAAAATCTTGGATTTTATTTAATTAGTATGTACAGTATTTAGTTGGTAAAGTAATATCAGTCTGTAAGCCTCCAGTAATGTGAAGCTCAGTATATTTTTAAATAGGTAGAATAACAAGTAGTGATTGAGAAAACCAATTATCTGTCTGCTGATCTGTAAGACTCGCTGCATTCCCTCCATATTTTCCTGGGGTTCTGCAGAGGGGGGCATGCGTTAGATAAAGGGGAGGGGTGTTTTCCTTGCTTTGTTTTTTTGCCAACAGGGCAGTGGGTACAGATTCTTATAGCAAGATGCCTCCCTGCCAGTAACACTTATAGCAGCCCTATACACGACACTAAAGTCATCCCAAATAAACTCACAGGTCAGTAACTGCTGTGTAGATAATACGGCAGTGCCATTTGTTACATGTGTAAGATCTCACAATCAGGGTGCAACCTGTGCTGCTGCAGAGGGGCCCAAGAGAGAATGGGGTCCACTTTTACCACCAAAGCAGGTGGAATTGTGTAGTATAATGAGCTATTGGACTGTAAAGAGCCCAAGAAGCTGCAAAAACCCTAATACATGCCCTTATTATCTCCCGCCTGGACTATTGCAACCTCCTGCTCTGTGACCTCCCTTCTAACAGTCTCGCACCCCTACAATCTATTCTAAACTATGCTGCCTCACTAATCCACCTGTCCCCCCGCTACTCTCCGACCTCTCCTCTCTGCCAATCCCTTCACTGGCTTCCCATTGCCCAACAACTCCAGTTCAAATCCCTAACCATGACCTACAAAGCCATCCACAACCTGTCTCCTCCCTACATCTGTAACCTAGTCTCCCAATACTTACCTGCACGTAACCTTCGATCATCACAAGATTTCCTTCCCTACTCCCCTCACATCTCCTCTTCCCACCATCGCATCCAAGATTTCTCCCGTGCTTCCCCCATACTCTGCAATGCTCTGCCACAACATATCAGACTCTCGCCTACCTTGACAAGCTTCAAAGGGAACCTAAAGACCCACCTCTGCCGACAAGCCTACAACCTGATGTAACCCTCAGTCTGATATAGCGCTGCATGACCAGTTCTACCTTCACCTACTGTGTCCTCACGCATCCCTTGTACACTGTGAGCCATCGCGGGCAGGGTCCATTCTCCTCCTGTACCAGTCTGTGCGTTGTTTTCTTTATGATTACTGTACTTGTCTTTGTATACCCCTTTCACATATAAAGCGCCATGGAATAAATGGCACTATAATAATAAATAATAATAATACCGTGTTTTTCCAAAAATACGACCTCCCCCAAAAATAAGCCCTAGCAGGGATTTTCAGCATTTTCGGAGAAAGGCTTAAATATAAGCCCTCCCCCGAAAATAAGCCCTAGTTGCGGATCAATAATGAAGTGTCCATGCAGCTAAAAAAGATACAGATACTGCAGGACACTTCATTATACACAGCGGCACCCGGCAATCACTCACCCGACACTGAGCGGCAGGACCTGCGGTGATCACACACCCGCACACATCAGATCTCACACACACACACCAGATCTCACACACAAACACCAGATCTCACACACAAACACCAGATCTCACACACACACCAGATCTCACACACACACCAAATCTCACACACACACACACACACACACACACACACACACACACACCAGATCTCACACACAAACACCAGATCTCACACACACACCAGATCTCACACACACACCAAATCTCACACACACACACAAACACCAGATCTCACACACAAACACCAGATCTCACACACACACCAGATCTCACACACACACCAGATCGCACACAGTCAGATCGCACACACAAACATCGGATCACATGCAAACATCAAATCACACACACAAACATCGGATCGCACACACATCAGATCGCACACACATCAGATCGCACACACATCAGATCGCACACACATCAGATCGCACACACATCAGATCGCATACATACTCACCTGATCCAGAGAAACCGATCTCTTCTCCTGAGAGGCAGTGCAGTGGAGCGCAAGGAACAGGACCTGCGGCCGGACACGTGACTTGCTTCATTCCCTGCGGCCGTAAGTGCTGAATGTGATGTGTGTGTGTGTGTGTGTGTGTGTGTGTGTGTGCGAACGGCTGTGTTTTTCTGTGACCGGCTGTGTGTGTCTGTGATCGGATGTGTGTATCTGAGATCGGCTGTGTATGTCTGCGATCGGATGTGTGTATCTGTGATCGGCTGTGTATGCCTGCGATCGGATGTGTGTATCTGTGATCGGCTGTGTGTGCCTGCGATCGGATGTGTGTGATCTGCTGTGTATATCTGCGATCTGCTGTGTGTGTGTGTGATCTGCTGTGTGTATGTGATCTGCTGTGTGTCTGTTTTTCTGCGATCGGCTGTGTGTATCTATGATCGGCTGTGTGTGCCTGTGATCTGCTGTGAGTGCCTGCGATCTGCTGTGTGTGATCTGCTGTGTATATCTGCGATCTGCTGTGTGTGTGATCTGCTGTGTGTGTGATCTGCTGTGTGTGTGTGTGTGTGTGTATGATCTGCTGTGTTTGTGTGTGATCTGCTGTGTTTGTGTGTGTGTGATCTGCTGTGTATATCTGCGATCTGCTGTATGTATGTGTGTGTGTGTGTGTGTGTGTGTGTGTGAGATCTGTTATGTGTGTGATCTGCTGTGTGTGCCTGCGATCTGCTGTGTATATCTGCGATCTGCTGTGTGTGTGTGATCTGCTGTGTGTGTGTGTGTGTGTGTGTGTGTGTGAGATCTGCTGTGTTTGTGTGATCTGCTGTGTGTGCCTGTGATCTGCTGTGTGTGCCAGCGTGTCAGCTAGCAGCAGGGTAGGACGGCGTGCAGCACCGACCGGAGATCACAGGAGGACCTTGGAACCACGCAGACGTCCTGGTCTGGTGAGTATGAGTCTCCTGGGAAGTGGGGGGTCTGCTTTTTTGGGGGGTAAACTTACCCTCAACCGTGTTTCTCCAAGAATAAGACCTCCTCCAAAAATAAGCCCTAGTGCTTTTTTGGGGGGTAAAAAAAATATAAGACAGTGTCTTATTTTTGGAAAAACATGGTATATTGTTCTTGCACAGGTTCCCCCATCAGTCTGTGTCCATTCCTGCTCACTATCACATGCAAGGCCTCAAGTTTTGACACTAAGGATGGTACGGGAGGGTTACAACATCCCGCATAGCATGTCGATTGTTCAGCAATCAAAGGTTTATACCTGACTTTTGCAAGAAAGTTAAGTCCTTTAAGCTGGTGTCACACATAACGACGACGACAACGACGTCGCTGCTACGTCACCATTTTCTGTGACGTTGCAGCGACGTCCCGTCGCTGTCGCTGTGTGTGACATCCAGCAACGACCTGGCCCCTGCTGTGAGGTCGCCGGTCGTTGCTGAATGTCCAGCTTCATTTTTTGGTCGTCACTCTCCCGCTGTGACACACACATCGCTGTGTGTGACAGCGAGAGAGCGACGAAATGAAGCGATCAGGAGCCGGCACTGGCAGCTGCGGTAAGCTGTAACCAGCGTAAACATCGGGTAACCAAGGGAAGACCTTTCCCTGGTTACCCGATGTTTACGCTGGTTACCAGCCTCCGCTCTTGCTGCCAGCGCCGGCTCCTGCACTGTGACATGTGGCTGCAGTATGCATCGGGTAATTAACCCGATGCATACTGTAGCAAGGAGAGCAAGGAGCCAGCGCTAAGCAGTGCGCGCGGCTCCCTGCTCTCTGCACTGTGACATGTAGCTGCAGCACACATCGGGTTAATTAACCCGATGTGTGCTGCAGGAGAGCAAGGAGCCAGCGCTAAGCGCGGCTCCCTGCTCTCTGAACTGTGACATGTAGCTGCAGCACACATCGGGTTAATTAACCCGATGTGTGCTGCAGGAGAGCAAGGAGCCAGCGCTAAGCGCGGCTCCCTGCTCTCTGAACTGTGACATGTAGCTGCAGCACACATCGGGTTAATTAACCCGATGTGTGCTGCAGGAGAGCAAGGAGCCAGCGCTAAGCGCGGCTCCCTGCTCTCTGAACATGTAGCACAGCGACCTTATGATTGCTGCTTCTGCTGTGTTTGACAGCTAAGCAGCGATCATAACAGCGACTTACAAGGTCGCTGTTACGTCACCGAAAATGGTGACGTAACAGCGACGTCGTTGTCGCTGTCGTTTAGTGTGACACCAGCTTTACACTAAAATTAATGACTGCTCTAAGTGGTTTATCTAATATAAAGCTGAGTGTATGTATGTGTGTGTGTATGTTTGTGTGTATGTCCGCTAAAGGAATTTGCACCGTCACATTTACAATCATGAAATTTTGCACAGACGCCCCATGTGACCCAGGGAGCAACGTAGACTATGTTTTGACAGAAAAATTGAACCCCGTGCTTTAGGGGTGCTTCACACACAGCGAGCTCGCTGCCGAGATCGCTGCCGAGTCACGTTTTTTGTGACGCAGCAGTGACCTCATTAGCGATCTCGCTGTGTGTGACACTGAGCAGCGATCTGGCCCCTGCTGCGAGATCGCTGCTCGTTACACACAGCCCTGGTTCGTTTTCTTCAAAGGCGCTCTCCCACTGTGACACACAGATCGCTGTGTGTGACAGCGAGAGAGCGACGAAATGAAGCGAGCAGGGAGCAGGAGCCGGCATCTGGCAGCTGCGGTAAGCTGTAACCAAGATAAACATCGGGTAACCAAGGTGGTTACCCGATATTTACCTTAGTTACCAGCCTCCACAGCTCTCATGCTGCCTGTGCTGCCGGCTCCGGCTCTCTGCACATATAGCTGCATTACACATCGGGTTAATTAACCCGATGTGTACTGTAGCTAGAAGAGCAAGGAGCCAGCGCTAAGCAGTGTGCGCGGCTCCCTGCTCTCTGCACATGTAGCTGCATTACACATCGGGTTAATTAACCTGATGTGTACTGTAGCTAGGAGAGCAAAGCTAAGCGGTGTGCGCTGGTAACTAATGTAAACATGGGGTAACCATACCCGATGTTTACCTTAGTTACCAGTGTCCGCAGCTTCCAGACGCCGGCTCCGTGCAAGCGCAGCGTCGCTTGCACGTCGCTGCTGGCTGGGGGCTGGTCACTGGTCGCTGGTGAGATCTGCTTGTTTGACAGCTCACCAGCGACCATGTAGCGATGCAGCAGCGATCCTGACCAGGTCAGATCGCTGGTCGGATCGCTGCTGCATCGCTAAAGTGTGAAGGTACCCTTACAATTAGTCTCTAAAATCCTACCGCCATTAAACTGAATGGAGGTGGGAGCTATAGGTTATTAATAGCAACTGTCAGTGGTTGCTATAGGAACAAAATAAACTGTTAGTTGAAGCTTATGCGTGAGGTTATATGATGTCGGTGGAGAGATGGATAAAGAGACAGACAGACAGCCGGGCAAAGAGACCGCCCTTGAAAAGAGACCGCCCTGGATAAGAGACCGCCCTGGAAAAGAGACCGCCCGGCAAAGAGACCAACGGGCAAAGAGACCGACGAGCAAAGAGACAGCCCGGGAAAGAGACAGCCCTGGAAAGAGACAGACCAAGACAGATGGAAAAGAGACAGACGGGGAAAGAGACAGACAGACACACACAGAGACAGACACAGAGATAGAGAGAGACTGACAGACACAGAGATGGAGACCGATAGACTGATACAAATACAGACAGAGATACAAATAGTCAGACAGAGACATAGACACAGACAGAAAAGGAAAGAGACAGACAGAGAGACAGACAGACAGCAACACACAGACAGATAGACATACTGGGAGAGAGACAGGGAGACAGTTACTATCCCGGGCAACGCCCGGGTACTACAGCTAGTTTATAATAAAGGTTATTTAGTCAGGTAATCAACATGTGGCTGCCCATTGTTTTACTAAATTAAAAGTGTAGCCAGAAAGGGGTGATAGGTGCCCTTTCAGTAAATACTTTACTATCTAATATTATACAACAAATATAATGTCCTCCAATGTGACAAATAGAAAGGGCAAATATTATTCATGGCAATCTATGCTCCAAATAACAAAATACTTTTATCTTTTGAAACACTACTAATATGCTCCTTACCCAAGTCATGTGTTGTGTTAAATCCTCCACTGGCAACTTCTTCTACCTTCGATATGATATCCAACCATGGCAGCCTGAGGAAATAATTGATCCGTATTAAATTTGAATTGGACATGAAATGTATACATGATGTTTTACAGCTGAGATTGGAAGGTTAGAAATAGAAATTGAGACTGAGTGATAAAAAGCTGTGCACAATTGGATAGAGAGACAGACAGACAAATAGAGATATAGCAATAGATAGACCGACAAATAGAGATAGCGACAGACAGATAGATAGATAGACAGATAGATAAACAGATAGAGAGATAGATAGATAGATAGAGGGATAGAGATAGATAGATAGATAGATATAGATAGAGAGATAGATAGAGGGATAGAGAGATAGATGGATGGATGGATGGATGGATAGATAGATAGAGACAATTCTTGTGTACTTACTTTCCATACATATCGTGCGCTTTGGCCACCCCTTTTAACATGCCAGGAACACCAACCAGAATCCCCGGCTAACAGATGAAAAGTGAGACGACAAATAAGTAGACAGATATAATGACTTGAGATTTAGTTCTTATAAGTAAGACTGTACAAATATTTAATCATCTGTAAAACTACAGTATTGTGGAAAAGATTGAAGGTATGTGTGCGCACTGCAGATTAGGTACATACATCTTCTGCACTAAAAACTGCACCTTGCGGCAGCAAAAGGCAGCAAAAAATGCATGCTTTTTTTGGTGAGTTTTCGGTGCGTTTTTGGTGTCTTTTTTTGGCATGTATTTTTTTTCTAAACCCTTGCCTGGAAAGGCTAAAAAAAACGTAGTAAAAACACACCAACAATTGATTTTTTTTCTGCATTCAAAACTGCAAGGAAAAAAGAAGCAACGTGCACACAGAACTGGACAATTCTCATTGACTTTGCTGGTATTGGGATAGACATGTAGATTTGGACAACAAACTGCACGATAAACTGCATGGAATCTGCAACAAAAGGACTCAGTGTGCGCACACAGCCTTAGGCCCCCTTCACACGTCCGTGTCTCTGGTACGTGCTAGGTCCGTGCCTGTATGTACCGGAGACACGGGCACACGTATACCCACTAAAATCAATGGGTATATGTGCACGCACGTTTTCTGCCAGTGGCCTGTGCCTCCGTGTGGAGCAGATGTGTGCCGTGTGCTCCACACGGATACATGTCAGTGTTTCTCCGGCAGCACGGTCCCGCACACGTACCACACGGAAGTAGTGTGGATGCGGGTGCACGTGACTCGCGCCGGAGAAACACACGTGGAATTGTAAAAAATAAAAAACACATACTCACCTCCACGAGTCCTGCAGTCTCTGCCGCGGCTGTCACCTGCATCCATCCCCCAGTGATTTTGAACAACGCGTCTTCTTTACTGGGGGCCAGAAGCAGCGTCAGCGGGGCGTGGCCTGTGCCAGACGCTGTCATTCAGCACCACAGACAGCGCCGGATGATGCAGGTAGGCGGGGCTTTCCGTTCTCGGTGTGTTATTACAGATAACACACGGTGAACAGGAATGTGCCACAAACACGGCACACGGGGAGCAAACCACCCCTTTAACACGTACGTGAAAAAAACGGATCGTTTTTTTCACGGACGTGTGAAGGGGGCATTAGGGAGGTGTGGAAAAATGGTACAAAGTAAGGATGCTTTGAAAGGTAATAGTTTATTTTTATTTAATACTAGCTGGAGTGTCCGACGTTGCCTGGAATAGTAATTGTCTCTATGTCTATCTGTCTGTCTCTGTCGGTCTGTCTAGCTGTCTATCTCTGTCTATGTCTGTCTGTCTCTGTATGTCTGCCTGTGTCTGTCTCTTTCTCTGTCTGTCTATGTATCTACCTCTCTGTCTGTCTCTGTGTGCCTGTCTCTCTGTCTCTATCCATGTCTGTCTCTGTCTTTATCTGTCTCTATCTCTCTGTGTCTCTCTGTCTCTGTCTGTCTGTCTCTCTCTATCTCTGTGTCTGTCTGTCTCTTTCCCTGTCTGTCTCTTTCCCTGTCTGTCTTGCTCCAGGTCTGTCTCATTCCAGGTCTGTCTCTTTCCCCATCTGTCTCTGTCTCTTTCCCCGTCTGCCTCTTTCCTCGTCTGTCTCTTTCCCCATTTGTCTATTTCCCCATCTGTCTCTATCTCTCTGTTTCTTTCCCCATCTGTCTCTTTCCATGTCTGTCTCTTTCCCAGGTCTGTCTCTTTCCCTGTCTGTTTCCCTGTCTCTTTTCCTGTCTCTTTCCCTGTCTGTCTTTGTCCATCTCTTTGTCTGTGTCTTTTGCTGTCTGTCTCTTTCCCTGTCAACCTGTCTCTGTCTGTCTCTTTCCTTGTCTGTCTCTATACAGGTCTGTCTCTTTCCCCATCTGTCTTTGTCTGTCTCTCTGCCTGTCTCTTTCCCTGTCTGCCTGTCTCTGTCCCTGTCTGCCTGTCTCTGTCCCTTTCTGCTTGTCTCTGTCTGTCTCTTTCCCCGTCTGTCTCTTTCCCAGTCTGTCTCTTTCTCCGTCTGTCTCTTTTCCCATCTGTCTCTTTCCCCGTCTGTCTCTGTCTGTCTCTTTCCCCGTCTGTCTCTGTCTGGTTCTTTCCCCGTCTGCCTCTGTCTGTCTGTCTCTCTCTCTGTCTCTTTCCTCATCTGTATATGTCCCTGTCTGCCTGTCTCTGTCCCTGTCTTCCTGTCTCTGTCCCTGTCTGCTTGTCTCTGTCTGTCTCTTTCCCTGTCTGTCTCTTTCCCAGTCTGTCTCTTTCTCCGTCTGTCTCTTTTCCCATCTGTCTCTTTCCCCGTCTGTCTCTGTCTGTCTCTTTCCCCGTCTGTCTCTGGCTGGTTCTTTCCCCGTCTGTCTCTGTCTGTCTCTCTCTTTGTCTCTTTCCCCATCTGTCTCTGTCCCGTCTCTCTCTCTCTGTCTGTCTCTCTCTGTCTCTCTCTCTCTCTAACCGTCTTTTCATAGACATCATATTACCTCACACAGAAGCTTCTTATACTGTGATTGTCCTTTGTTCCTATAGCAAACAATCACAGCTCCTATTAATAACCTGTAGTTCCAGGCTCCATTCACTTTAATGTAGGCAGGTTTTTTGGAGAGTAACTGTAAAGCGTGTGGTTTAATTTTCCCTTCAAAGCACAGTTTACAACGTTCCCTGGGTCACATGGAGTGTCTGTGCAAAATTTCATGATTGTAAATGTGACGGTGCGCTTCCTTTAGCGGACATACACACACACATACATATATACATACATACATACACACATGTACATACATACATACACTCAGCTTTATATATTAGATATAAAGCTGAGTGCATGTGTGTATGTGTTTGTGTATGTCCGCTAAAGGAATCCGCACAGTCGCATTAACAATCACGAAATTTTGCACAGACACCCCATTTGACTTACAGTTACTCTTCAAAAAAACAGCCTCCATTAAAGTCAATGAAGCTGGGAGCTACAGGTCATTAACAGGAACTGTGATTGGTTTCTATAGGCAACGAAGGACAGTCTTAGTATAAGAAGCTTATGTGTGAGGTAATATGATTCCTGTGGAGAGACGGACACAGACAGAGACAGACTGAGAGAGAGACCAACAGACATAGACAGACAGGCACAGACAGACATAGGCATAGACAAAAAGAGAAAGAGGCAGACAGGGAAAGAGACAGAGACACAGACAAACAGACAGAGACAGGCAGGGAAAAAAGACAGACAGAGAAAGAGACAGACATGGAAAGACACACAGGGAAAGAGGCAGACAGACAGAGGCAGACAAACTGGAAAAAAGACAGACAGAAAGAGGCAGACAAGGAAAGAGACAGACAGGGAAAGAGACAGATAGAGAGACAGGGAAAGAGATAGCCAGAAAGACAGGGAAAAAGACAGACAGACAGGGAGAGAGACAGACAGGGAGAGAGACAGACAGGGAGAGAAACAGACAGGGAAAGAGAGACAGAGACAGACAGGGAAAGAAACAGACAGAGACAGACAGACAGATGCAGACAGGTAAAGAGACAGACAGAAGCAGACAGACAGATGCAGACAGGAAAAGACACAGACAGGAAAAGACACAGACAGGGAAAGACACAGACAGGGAAAGAGACAGGCAAAGAGACAGACAAAGAGACAGACAGACAAAGAGACAGAGACAGACAGGCAGAGACAGATAGAGAGAGACAAACAGAGAGACAGAGAAATAGACAAACAGACAGGAAAAGAGACAGACACACAGAGACAGGCACAGAGTCAGGCAGACAGAGAGATAGAGAGAGACAGATACAGAGACTGATACAGAGACAGACAGAGAGATAGACAGACAGGGAAAGAGAATGACAGACAGATGGAGAGAGACAGACAGACAAAGAGATATAGAGACAGCCAGGGAAAGAGACAGACAGACAGACAAACAGAGAAACAGAGACAGAGAGAGACAGACAAGACAGATAAAGACAGACAGACAAACAGAGAAAGACAGACAGACAGAGACTGGGAGAGAGACAGAGAGACAGTTACTATCCTGGGCAACACCGGGTACTAGAGCTATTCAGTTAATAAAATGCAAAGTGAATGAACCAAAGATAAATCTAAATCAAATCTGTATTTGGTGTGACCAGCCTTTGCCTTCAAACAGCCTACATTCTTCTAGATACACTTTCACACAATTTTTGAAAGAACTCGACAAGGAGATTGTTCCAAGGATCTTGCAGAAGTAACATCAGATCTTCTGTGGATTTAGGCTTGTGCAAATCCTTCTGTTTCTTTATTTAATTTCAGACAGACTTGATGATGTTGAGATCAGGGCTCTGTGGGGGCTGTATCATCACTTCCAGGACTTTTTGTTCTTCTTTATGCTGAAGAAAACTTTGAAGCCAATCCGACCCTCCTGATAGTATTTCATGATGGATAAGTATCTGCCTGTGTTTCTCAGCATAGGTACAAGGTCAAGTGACTTAATTATGCACAAAAGCACTGGACGGATGAGTCAAAATTTGAAATATCTGGTTGTACCAGAAGGCAGTTATTTCATGAAGGGCTGGATAGTGATTCAATGATGAGCATCTGCAGGCAGCAGTGAAGTATAGTAGAGGTTTCTTACCAGTAAAGGGCTCCATTTAAGCAAACTTGTTGGGGATTTGGTCAGTATTAATGTTATTCTCACTGCTGAAAATACAGGCAAGTAATTAAATATTTATTATGCAATACCATCAGGGAGGTGTCTCATTGGCTCCAGATTTATTCTGCAAAAGGATAATGACCCCGAACATACGTCCAATGATATTAAGAATTATCTTAAGCATGAATAAGAGCAGGGAATCCTGGAAGTGATGCTAGAGCCCTGATCTCAACTTTCATCAAGTCTGAGATTACATGAAGAGAAAGAGGGACTTGTGCAAGCCGACATCCACAACAGATCTGTAGTTACAGGTGAATATCATCAAAAAGTTAATTTATTTTAGTAATTCAGTACAAAAAGGGAAACACATATTATATAGTCATTAAAAACAGCGTGATCTATTTCAAGTGTTTATTTCAAGTGTTTATTTCTATTAATGTAATACTTTGATCTGCCCTGAGCTCAGGGCAGATCAAAGTGAGCCTGCGCAGGATCTAAATGTCAGCGCTTGTGCATGACGTAGGACGCGTCATGCACCCCGACTTCAGAAGAAGTAGGACAAAGATGGCCGAAAGAGGAGGTGCCGCATGGAGACACCCATCTGATCCATCTGCACCGTACCGACCATTTAGGTAAGTATTATACAGTCATTTTTACATTCTACACAGCGGCCTGGGCTCTTACATACAGCATGTTAGAATGTTGTATATAAGAGCCCACTAGTGGTGGCCACAGCTTAAAGTCACCAAATCTGGTGACAGGTTCCCTTTCAGCAGCAGTCTACTCCTTGTGAATCTCCCCCAAATATTTGAATGACAATTTCTTAAAAATCCTATGAAGGCTGCGGTTATCCCGGTTACTTGTGCACCTTTTTCTACCACAGTTTTTCCTTCCACTCAAATTTCCATTAATATGCTTGGATACAGCATTCTGTGAATGGCCAGTTTCTTTAGTAATGAACTTTTGTGGCTTACCTTCCTTGTGGAGTGTGTCAATGACTGCCTTCTGGACATCTGTCAAGTCAGCATTCTTCCTCATGATTGTATAGCCTACTGAACCAGACTCAGGGACCATTTTAAATGGTTAGGAAGCCTTTACGGGTGTTTTGTGGTAATTATTTTCATTTTCTGAGATAATGACTGTTGTGTTTCCAATGGCTGTAAGCCATAATAATCAACATTAACAGAAATAAACACTTGAAATAGATCACTCTGTGTGTAATGACTCTATATAATATATGTGTTTACCTTTTTGTATTGAATTACTGAAATAAATTAACTTTTTGATGATATTCTAATATATTGAGATGGACTTTTAGTTTCCCAAGATGTTTGGAACAACTTCCCTGCTGACTTCTTACAAAAACTTTAGAATCAATGCTGTGTTGAAGGCTAATACTGATTTGATTTAGATTTCTCATTTGTTCATTCACTTTATATTTTGTTACTTAATCTTCTATTTTTTTTAATGCATTCTTACTCTTCCACAGTTTTCCTCATCTGCCTACATGTTTTGCACAGTTCTATAGACTGCTAATTCCACTGGATTTTTGTGAGCAGATCTTGCCGTTTAAGGCCCCTTCACACCGGTCAATCATAATTCACAAAAAAGCCTATTCCCGATGATTGGTCAGTGTAGCCATACTTATTCATTGGCTAATTAAATCATTTACATGGGCCCTAAAATCGTGTTGGAAGCAGGTCATCTTTCTGATAAGCAGATAGTTATGGTTACTTGGAGAAGTATCTAAAGCTTACCTTGTGTTTCCAATACTGCAGAAAATCATTTTGTATTCCAGATGGTGCTGTCTCACGAAAATCAATGACATCTGTCAGGTTGTTTCTGATGTCATGGACCAGCATCACACCCCCACTGATAAAAAAATAAAAACCTTAGTTAAGTACTGACTATAGAGTTATATATTCTATAAAATTCTATAAAATAGGGGGCAGTGATGATACATACTTTTCCAAGCAAGTTATTTATTCAACAAAAAAATAAGAACATTTTAGACTTTTATAACAACTTAAATTTCAGGATTCTTTGGTCACTAGGTGTACACTCCTCCCATTTTTGGACAGATTTTTATTATAGTTGTCGCCCGGGTGCTTGGGTTCGGCATATTACGTGGTGAGGCTGGGGAAAACCTAGTGCTCATAGTGCACATTGGTACCAGTGATATAGTTAGAAGGAGGTGGAAGGTCCATAAAACGATTACAGGGAACCAGGAAAGACAATAAAGTCCAGGACCTCCAAGGTGGTGTTTTGAGAAATACTGGTGGTACTATCATCACTAGAAAGACAGCGGGAGCTTAGGGAGATAAATAAGTGGCTTACAAATTGGTGCAGGAAGGAGGGGTTTAGGTTCATGGAGAACTGGGATGATTTTACTGTTGGCTACAGGCTCTACGGTAGGGATGGGTTTCACCTCAATGGGGAAGGGGCAGCTGTGCTGGGGTTAAAAATGGTTAGATGGATGGAAAAGCTTTTACCAGGGTGGGAGGTTAGTTCTGAGAAAAAAGGGGATATACAGAGCAGACAGAGAGTGAAACAGTATAGGAGGATTTACGGGGGGGAGGGACAGGCAAAGAAAGCAGGAAGGCGAGGAGTAATAAATCTGCTAATGTGTTAATAGTATTAAATGTCGTCAGGCAAATGCAAGAAGTCTTGCAAACAAAATGAATTGGAGTCTCTTATGTCAACCACGGATTACGATGTGGTGGGCATTACGGAAACCTGGCTAGATGAAAGCAATGACTGGGTGACAAACATAGAGGTTTATACAACATTCAGAAAGGACAGGAAATCTAACTTAAGACTTGTGCTCAATAACGACATTGGTGGAAATGCGACAATGTAGGGTCAGTATGGGTAAATGTACACGGGGAGGGGAATAATGGAAAGCTGCTAATTGGAGTTTACTATAAACCTCCTAACATACCTGAACAAATAGAGGGTGAAATGCTGCAACAAATTAAAAAGGCAGCTAATAATAAAAATCGGGTCGTAATTATGGGGGATTTTAACTATCCAGACCTTCAATGGGACATAGAATCTTCTGGTTGTGCTAAAAGCTGCAAGCTCTTATCTACAATTCAAGACAATTACCATATTTTTCGGACTATATGATGTACCGGACCATAAGACGCACCTAGGTTTTAGAGGAGGAAAAAATTGAAGCAAAAATGTGAATATGATGCACATGGGGGGTATCAACTGATGACACTGCTATGAGTGTAATGTCCCCCAAATCTGTACTAATTTCCCCCATCCTGGGCCCCTTCCAGGTATATATGTCCCCCATCCAGGTATATAGTATCATCATAGAATCATAGTATCATGGTTTTTAAGGTTGAAGGGTGACTCTAAGTCCATCTAGTTCAACCCGTAGCCTAACATGTTGATCCAAAGGAAGGCAAAAAAAAAAACAATGTGGCAAACAAGTTCCAATGGGGAAAAAAAATCCTTCCTGACTCCACATACGGCAATCAGACTAGTTCCCTGGATCAACACCCTGTCATAAAATCTAATATACATAACTGGTAATATTACATTTTTCAAGAAAGGCATCCAGGCTCTGCTTAAATGTTAGTAGTGAATCACTCATTACAACATCATGCGGCAGAGAGTTCCATAGTCTCAGTGCTCGTACAGTAAAGAATCTTCATCTGTGATTATAATTAAACCTTCTTTCCTCAAGACGTAGCGGATGCCCCCGTGTTCCAGTCGCAGGCCTAGGTGTAAAAAGATCTTTGGAAAGGTCTCTGTACTGTCCCCTCATATGTTTATACATTGTGATTAGATCCCCCCTAAGCCTTTGTTTTTCCAAACTAAATAACCCCAAGTTTAATAACCTGTCTTGGTATTGCAGCCCACCCATTCCTCTAATAATCTTGGTCGCTCTTCTCTGCACCCTCTCCAGTTCAGCTATGTCCTTCTTATATATCGGTGACCAGAATTGTACACAGTATTCTAAGTGCGGTCGCACTAGTGACTTATACAGAGGTAGAACTATATTTTTTTCATGAACACTTATACCTCTTTTAATACATCCCATTATTTTGTTAGCCCTGGCAGCAGCTGCCTGACACTGTCCACTAAAGTGAAGTTTACCATCCACCCATACACCCAAGTCTTTTTCTGTGTCTGTTTTACCCAGTGTTCTACAATTAAGTACATAATTATACATTTTATTTCCTCTACCCAAGTGCATGACCTTACATTTATCTACATTAGACTTCAATTGCCACTTCTCAGCCCAATCCTCCAATTTACATAAATCTCCCTGTAATATAAAATTATCCTCTGTATTGATTACCCTGCAGAGTTTAGTATCATCTGCAAATATTGAAATTCTACTCCGCATGTCCCCAACAAGGTCATTAATAAATATGTTGAAAAGAAGCGGGCCCAATACTGACCCCTGTGGTACCCCATTATGAACTGAGACCCAGTCCGAGTACGTACCATTAATAACCACCCTTTGTTTCCTATCACTGAGCCAGTTTTTAACCCAGTTACACATATTTTCCCCTGTCCCCATTATTCTCATTTTATGTACCAACCTTTTGTGTGGCACCGTATCAAAAGCTTTTGAAAAGTCCATATACACAACATCCACTGCATTTTCCTGGTCCAGGCTTGAACTTACCTCTTCATAGAAGCTGATCAAATTAGTTTGACAGGATTGATCCCTCATAAACCCATGTTGATACTCTGTCATAAGGTTATTTTTCTTGAGATACTCCAGTATAGCATCTCTCAAGAAACCCTCAAGGATTTTACCAACCATAGAAGTTAAACTTACCGGCCTATAATTTCCCGGCTCAGTTTTTGTCCCCTTTTTGAATATTGGCACCACATTTGCTATGCGCCAGTCCTGCGGTACCGACCCTGTTATTAAGGAATCTGTGAAGATTAAAAAAAATGGTCTATCTATCACAGAACTCAATTCCTGTAGTACACTGGGATGTATGCCATCCGGGCCCGGAGATTTGTCAACCTTAGTGATTTCGAGGCGGCGGCGTGCTTCTTGCTGGGTTAAACAGGTAATACTCAAGGGTGAATTTATGTTATCACTGGTCATGTCATCTGCCATGGCATTTTCTTGTATAAAAACCGTAGAAAAAAAGTCATTCAGCAGGTTGGCTTTACCCTCATCCCCTTCCACCATTTCACCAAGACTATTTTTAAGGGGGCCAACACTATCGCTTTTCAGTTTTTTACTGTTTATGTAGTTAAAGAATATTTTAGGATTATTTTTACTTTCTCTCGCAATGAGTCTTTCTGTCTCAAACTTAGCTAACTTAATTTGCTTTTTACATATTTTATTTAATTTTCTATAATTATAGAATGCCTCATCACTACCTACCCTCTTTAATTCTTTTAAGGCTTTCTGTTTTTCTTTTATTGCTTCCCTTACAGCTCTATTTATCCATAGGGGTTTCCTCCTATTTCTAGCACGTTTGTTCCCATAGAGTATATTTTCAGGATGCTCATAAAAGTCTCCCATTTGCTTTGTGTACTTTTATTACTTAGTACATCATCCCAGTTTATTGCACTAAGATCATCTCTCAACCATTTAAAATTTGCTTTCCTGAAGTTTAGTGTCCTTGTAGCCCCTACACTATACATCTTACTAAAGAATACATGAAAACTTATTATTTTGTGATCACTATTTCCCAAGTAACCCCCAACTTGTATATTTGATATGCGGTCTGGCCTATTGGTTAGTACAAGGTCTAGTAGTGCTCCCCCTCTTGTGGGGTCCTGTACCATTTGTGAAAGGTAATTATCTTTCATTGTTATCAAAAATCTATTTCCTTTGCTGGAACTGCAAGTTTCTGTTCCCCAATTTATATCAGGATAGTTAAAGGGAACCTGTCATCATAAATTTAGCTTTAAACCTAAAAGTTTCCCCCTCTGCAGCTCCTGGGCTGCATTCTAGCAAGGTTCCTGTACTTTTTGTGGTGGCCCCTTTTAAACCAAATTAAATACTTAATAAACTTGTACCTTTTGCTATGTAAATTTTGTAAATCGTCCATGGGGGCGGGCTCTTTTGCGTCCGTTGCTGTTCCTCCAGCACATTGACGCCGTCCCCTCACGCTCCATTTCATCCATCAGGACGCCGCCCACTGCGCCCGAGGTGCCGCCCACGCCAGGATCGCTGGTGACGTGTGTCACAAGCACGAGATTATGGGCGGCGCTGTGATTGCATCGCAAGTGCCCGTCCATAATCTCGTGGACGCGCTTTCCCCCACTGCCTCCAGCGTTCTGCGCAGGCGCTCGCCGGCCAAATAACCCGACGTCACCTCCTTCCCATCTTACCCTGCAGAAGGCAAGATGGGAAAGAGGTGACGTCGGGTCATCTGGCCAGCAAGCGCTTGCGCAGAACGCTGGAGGAAGAGGGGAAAGTGCGGTCACGAGGTTATGGTGGGCACTTGCTGATGACACTCACAGCGCCGCCCATAACCTCGCGCCTGCGCAAAACGTCACCAGCGGTCACACGTGCACACAGTGCACAGTCCCGCTACAGTCGCATAGCGCATGCGCGGGACCACGGGCGCCCAGGGGCGGCGGCCTGAGATATGAAATTCAGCATTGGGGGGCGGCGTAAATCTGCTGGAGGAATAGCAACGGTCACCAGAGAGCCCGCCCCCATGGACGATTTACAAAATTTACATAGCAAAAGGTACAAGTTTATAAAGTATTTAATTTGGTTTAAAAGGGGCCACAAAAAGTACAGGAACCTTGCTAGAATGCAGCCCAGGAGCTGCAGAGGGGGAAACATTTAGGTTTAAAGCAAAGTTTCTGATGACAGGTTCCCTTTAAAGTCCCCCATAATAATTTCCTCTCCGAGACTCGCTGCTTTATCAATTTGCTTTATGAGGAGATTCTCTTCCATAATATTCGGCGTCTTATAACACACCCCTATCAGTATTTTATTATTCATTCTCGCCCCCTCTTATCTCCACCCATAGGGACTCTACATTCTCAGTACCCTCACATATGTTGTCACGCAGGATGGGTTTTAAGGATGATTTTACATATAGACACACACCTCCCCCTCGCTTATTTGTACGGTCATTCCTGAATAGGCTATAACCCTGTAAATTAACAGCCCAGTCATAGCTCTCATCCAGCCATGTCTCTGATATCCCCACTATATCATAATTTTTTTCCAACAATATTAATTCTAATTCCTCCACCTTATTTGTGAGGCTTCGGGCATTAGTGTACATGCACGTTACGTATGACTCTGTACCTCTATTCCTGCTTACTGTATTAACTGTCCTAACCCTTCCCCCCGTACCACCCCCAATTTCATTACTTGTGCCCTGGTCACTATCTGCACTACATTCCCATTCTATAAAGTGGATACCCTCGCCACCCATTCCTAGTTTAAACACTCCTCCAACCCTCTAGCCATCTTCTGCCCCAGCACAGCTGCACCCTCCCCATTAAGATGCAGCCCATCCCTAGCATAGAATCTGCCGCCAACTGAAAAGTCGGCTCAATTCTCCAGGAACCCAAAACCCTCTTTCCTACACCAATTCCCGAGCCACCTGTTAACCTCCCTGATCTCCCTTTGCCTCTCTGGTGTGACTCGTGGCACAGGTAGTATTTCTGAAAATACCACCTTGGAGGTCCTTGCTTTAAGCTTACAACCCTGAAATCATCTTTAAGGACATTCCACCTACCTCTAACTTTGTCATTTGTGCCAATGTGTACAATGACCACTGGGTCCTCCCTAGCCCCTCCCAGTAATCTGTCAACCCGATCAGCGATGTGCCGAACTCGAGCGCCAGGAAGACAACACACTGTTCGGCGATCCCTGTCTTTGTGACAGATTGCCCTATCTGTCCCCCTAATAATTGAGTCCCCCACTACCAGTACCTGTCTTGCCTGCCCTGCACTCCTATTCCCCCCCTTACTGGAGCAGACACTCCTCTGGCATTCAGAGGTCATGCCTTGCTGCAGCAATGCTACCCCTGTAATGACATCCCCCTCATCTGCCAAGTTTGCAAACCTATTGGGGTGTGTCAGTTCAGGACTAGCCTTGCTAGCACTTTTCCCTTTACCCCCCTTTCTAACTGTCACCCAGCTACCTACCTCACCGTCCTGCTGCTCCCTACTACGATCCTCCCCCACATCTGATCCAGTAAGCTGCTGCTCAGTGAGCAGCAAACTCCTTTCCATATGGCTAATGCATCTCAGAGGTGCCAGCTGCTCATTTAGATCCAGTATCTGGGCTTCCAAATGTGCAACTTGCGCACATCTCGAACAACAGTATGCACCCTCGAACGGCTTTTCAAGGACTGCATACATGAGACAAGATGTACACTGGATCGCATTAGCAATAGTGGAGCATATTTTCTATTGGAGATAACACTAAACAAATGTTAAGTAATTAAACAACTAAATACAAACAATTCTACTCACACTTACTTTTGCTCACACTTTGTTTACTCACGCTCACAATGAAGAAGTCGGGCCAAAATTATCCTCGCAGGACTCCTCCCTTGGTTTTCAGAAGTCTTCCTTCCGGCTGTAACGGCCAAAACCCGGTTCTAATTGAGCTCGTGGTGACTCTTCACTTATCCCAGAAGGCACTGGGAATATGCAAATTATCCTCGCAGGACTCCTCCCCTGGTTTTCAGAAGTCTTCCTTCCCCTGTAACGGCCAAAATCCGGTTCTCCTTGAGCTCGCGGTGACTCTTCACTTATCCCAGAAGGCACTGGGAATATGCAAATTATCCTCGCAGGACTCCTCCCCAGGATGTCATACATCCTGGTATATTTGCTCCCCATCCTTGTCCCATCCTGGTATATATGATCCCCATCCTGGGCACATCCTGGTACATATGGCTCTCATCCTTTTTATATATATGACCCCATCCTGGTATAAATAATCCTCATCCTGGCATACTGTATATATCCCCATCATGGTCCCATCCTGGTTTATTTGCCTCCCATCACACCACACACATAAATAAAACAATTATACTCACCATTCCTCTGCTCCACCGGTGCGTGGTGTCTTCTGATGCCAACAAGTCACTTCAGCGTCTAAGCGAGGCATTACATGACATCAATGGCATGCACCCCCAGTTACACACCAACGTCAACTGCCAGAATATTTTGTACTCCCCATGCCCGGGATTATGGGCATGGAAAGCAGTGAATATTTGTTTTCTAAAATAGCGGATACAAGTGGACAACTGCTGGAAGCTGGCGACTGTGTGATGACGTGTGCCCGCTATGAAAGAGAATGAATATTCACTGTTCCCCACACCCATAAAGCTGCCAACCTCTCGGCGCCGGCTTCAGTGCAGATAAGTGGGCGATTATGGTCATGGGGAGCAGTGAGTATACATTTTCTTTATTAGTTAACTCAAGTACCGGTTCCGGCCTCCTGTGACCTGCTCCTCCACTGCAGCCCTCCCCCACAGCCACAGCCGGGTACATCCAGACTATAAGGGCCGCTTTACACGCTACAACATCGCTAAAGCGATGTCGTTGGGGTCACGGAATTTGTGACGCACATCCGGCCGCATTAGCGATGTTGTTGCGTGTGACACCTATGAGTAATTTTGAATCGTTGCAAAAATGTTCAAAATCGCTCATTGGTGACATGGGGGTCCATTCCCAATTATCGTTGCAGCTGCAGGTACGATGTTGTTCGTCGTTCCTGCGGCAGCACACATCACTATGTGTGACACCGCAGGAACGAGGAACATCACCTTACCTGCGGCCGCAATGAGGAAGGAAAGAGGTGGGCGGGATGTCACGTCCCGCTCATCTCCGCCCCTCTGCTTCTATTGGGCGTCCGCTTAGTGACGTCGCGGTGACGCCGAACGCACCTCCCCCTTGAGGGAGGGATTGTTCGGCAGTCACAGCGATGTCGCTGTCAAGGTATGTGCGTGTGACGCTGCCGTAGCGATAATGTTTGCTACGGCAGCGTTCACCACATATCGGCCGTACGACGGGGGCGGGAGCTATCTCGCTCGACATCGCTAGCAATTGCTAGCGATGTTGCAGCGTGTAAAGTACCACTAAGACACACACCCCCATTTTCTTCCAAAAGTTTTTTGGGGAAAAGCGCGTCTTATAGTCCGAAAATGACAGGGTCTTTCTCAGTTAATAGATTAACCCTAGAACGCATACCTGGGGCCTCACAGGCCTGCTAGGTTACTTGTTTTCTATGGTAGATTTCTATGGCTGCGCGTTCTAGGGTTAACCAACTATGGAAGATAATTTACTTGATCTGGTCCTGTCAAATAGACCAGATACAATTTCAGATTTACAGGTCCAGGAGCAATTGGGCAGCTGCGGCCATATTATTGTAAGTTTCAATATAATACTCAATAGAACATTTCAAAGGGGAAATGGAAATACCTGGAACTTTATAAAAGCTAATTTCAAGAAATTAAGGGAAGAGACTGAGACCATGTCATGGTAACTGGGGATACCGAACATAAATGGGACATGTTTAAGAATATACTACTAGAGTCCTGTAGAAAACTTATACCCTCTTGTAATAAAATGTCTAGGAATAAAAATAAACCACTATGGATAAATAAGACAGTGCAAAATATAATAAAACAAAAACAAAAGGCATTCAAATTCTTGAAGGCTGAGAATACAGAAATAGCCTTTCAGCATTGTAAAGATCTAAATAGGAAATCAAGCTAGCAAAATTAGCTACTTAAACACAAAGCGCCAGCAACATTAAAATAAATCCCCCAAAATTATATATATATATACATCAATACCAAAAAGAAAAAAAATTGATGGCATCAGCCTCTTAAAAAATAATTATAAAGAACAAAGAAAAGGTTAAGATATTAAATAGGCACCTTTCATCCATGTTCACCAAGGAATTGACTGCTTCAGAAATCATTTAACAAGGCAAAAATCAAAGTTTGCCGTTTGATATAACTATTTTAACACAACAAGAAGTACACCTACGCCTGAGCAAATTAAACATTGACAATCCCCTGGCCGAAATCCCATTCATCCATCGATATTGAGGAAATTAAGCTCAGTAATTGACAGATTGCTGTATTTCATCTTCTTAGAATCTCATGTAACAGAGTTGGTGCCACAGGATTGAAGGATGGCTGATGTGGTACCGATATTTAAGAAAGGTAAGAAGATGGATCCAAGCAACTACTATCCGGTAAGTCTGATATCAGTGGTGTGCAAAGTTTTTGAGGGCATTTTAACCCCTTCAGCCCCCAGCCTGTTTTCACCTTAAAGACCCGGCCATTTTTTGCAATTTTGACCAGTGTCACTTTGACAGGTTATAACTCTGGAACACTTCAACGGATCCTGGCGATTCTGAGATTGTTTTTTCGTGACATATTGTACTTCATGTCAGTGGTAAATTTAGGCCGATATGTTTTGCGTTTATTTGTGAAAATTTCGGAAATTTGGCGAAAATTTTGAAAATTTTGCAATTTTCAAAATTTGAAATTTTATGCCCATAAATCTGAGAGATTTGTCACACAAAAAAGTTACTAAATAACATTTCCCACATGTCTACTTTACACCAGCGCAATTTTTGAAAAAAAAAAATTTCCGTTAGGAAGTTAGAAGGGTTCAAAGTTCATCACCAATTTCTCATTTTTCCAACAAAATTTACAAAAAAAAGTTTTTTAGGTACCACATCACATTTGGAGTGATTTGAGAAACCTAGGCGACAGAAAATACCCAAAAGTGACCCAATTCTAAAATCTGCACCCCTCACTCTGCTCAAAACCACATCCAAGAAGTTTATTAACCCTTTAGGAGCTTCACAGCAACCAAAGCAATGTAGACGAAAAAAATGAAAAGTTTACTTTTTTAACACAAAAATGTTACTTTAGCCATAAAAATTAGTATTTTCACAAGGGTATCAGGAAAAATGCATCATAAAATGTATCGTGCATTTTCTCCTGAGTACGCAGATACCCCATATGTGGTGGTAATCAAATGTTTGGGCACACAGCAGGACTCGGAAGGCAAGGAGCGCCATTTGAATTTTTGCGTGCAAAATTAGCTGCACTCATTAGCGGACACCATGTCGGGTTTGAAGACTCCCTGAGGTGCCTAAACAATGGAGCTCCCCCACAAATGACTACATTTTGGAAACTAGAGCCCTCAAATATTTTTTCTAGATGTTTGGTGTGCACTTTGAACCCCGGGGGGCTTCACAGAAGTTTATAACGTTGAGCCGTGAAAAGAAAAAAAAATTTTTTTACCACAAAACTGTTGCTTCAACCAGGTAGCTTTTTTTATCACAAGGGTATCAGGAAAAAATGCACCATAAAATGTATTGTGCATTTTCTCCTGAGTACGCAGATACCCCATATGTGGCGGTAATCAAATGTTTGGGCACACAGCAGGACTCAGAAGGCAAGGAGCGCCATTTGAATTTTTGAGTGCAAAATTAGCTGCACTCATTAGCGGACACCATGTCGGGTTTGAAGACTCCCTGAGGTGCCTAAACAATGGAGCTCCCCCACAAATGACCCCATTTTGGAAACTAGAGCCCTCAAATATTTTTTCTAGATGTTTGATGTGCCACTTTGAACCCCTGGGGGCTTCACAGAAGTTTATAACGTTGAGCCGTGAAAAGAAAAAAAATTTTTTTTACCACAAAACTGTTGCTTCAACCAGGTAGCTTTTTTTATCACAAGGGTATCAGGAAAAAATGCACCATAAAATGTATTGTGCATTTTCTCCTGAGTACGCAGATACCCCATATGTGGTAGAAATCACATGTTTGGGCGCACGGCAGGACTCGGAAGGCAAGGAGCGCCATTTCACAGCAAAATTGGTTGGAATTATTAGCGGACGCCATGTTGCGTTTGGAGACCCCCCTGAAGTGCCTAAACAATGGAGCTCCCCCACAATTGACCCCATTTTGGAAACTAGACCCCTCATGGAATTTATCTAGCTGTTTAGTGAGCACTTTGAACCCCTGGAGGCTTCACAAACGTTTGTAATGTTCAGCCATGAAAATATTTTATTCTTTTTTTTACCACAAAATTGTTTTTTCAAACAGGTAGCTTTTTTTTCCACAAGGGTATCAGGAAAAAATGCACCATAAAATGTATTGTGCAATTTCTCCTGAGTACGACGATACCTCATATGTGGTGGAAATCAATTGTTTGGGCGTACGGCGGGGCTCAGAAGAGAAGGAGCGCCATTTCACAGTAAAATTGATTGGAATTATTAGCAGACGCCATGTTTCATTTGGAGACCCCCTGAGGTGCCTAAACAATGGAGCTCCCCCACATGTGATCCCATTTTGGAAACTAGACCCCCCGCCATACAAAAAAAATTAGTTTGGCGAAATAAAAAATACAGACATCAGTAAAAAAAAAAAAAAAAAAAGAGCGCCTGCCACTAAGACCAGTGCCAAACGTGAGAGCAATGCACGAGTCTCGCATCGCATCATCCACTGCAGTCTGGAAGCGAGCAACTGCGCTGGATAATGCGATGCGAGAGGGCGGGGCGGCAGATGAGAAAGGGCGCGGCGGATGGAAGATGGTAAAGGGCGCAGCGGGTGGAGGAGCGGCAGAGGATGGGAAAGGGCGCAGCGGATGGATGATGGGAAATGGCGCAGCGGATGGATGGGAAATGGCGCAGCGGATGGAGGAGCGGCAGAGGATGGGGGGGGGAGGTGAGATGGGGATACCTACCTTACAGGATGGATCTAGGCAGCAGGATCACAGCAGACAGAAGAGGCAGCAGATGAAGGAGGCAACAGATCGAGGAGGGTGAGAGGGGGCAGTAGGTGGAAAATGGGAGAGAGCAGGCAGCAGATCGGGGAGGGGGGCAGAGTCTGATGGGAGAGAGAGATGGCACATGGAGGAGGGGGGGCCCCGGGGGGAGGGTGGCTTGCAGCACATGTAGGGGGAGGGTGGCTTGCAGCACATGTAGGGGGAGGGTGGCTTGCAGCACGTGTGGGGGGAGGGTGGCTTGCAGCACATGTGGGGGGAGGGTGGCTGGCTTGCAGCACATGTGGGGGGAGGGTGGCTGGCTTGCAGCACATGTAGGGGGAGGGTGGCTGGCTTGCAGAACATGGAGGGATAGGAGGTGTGGCGATGGAGAAGGGGCAGCCGATGAAGGAGGCGGCGGCGGCGGCGGCCGCCGATCGGGAACAGTGGGGGCCGATTCGGGGGCAGCAGCGGCTGAAAAAGGTGGGTACGACGGCGGCGGGGACAGTGGCGAGCATGGCGGCGGGGACAGCGGTGGATCGGGAGCGGCGGCGGGGACAGCGGTGGAGCGGGAGCATGGCGGCGGGGACAGCGGTGGATCGGGAGCGGCGGCGGGGACAGCGGTGGAGCGGGAGCATGGCGCCGGGGACAGCGGTGGATCGGGAGCGGCGGCGGGGACAGCGGTGGATCGGGAGCATGGCGCCGGGGACAGCGGTGGATCGGGAGCATGGCGCCGGGGACAGCGGTGGATCGGGAGCAGCGGCAGGGCGATCGGAGACAGTGGCGGGGACAGCGGTGCATCGGGAGCAGCGGCGGGGACAGCGGTGAAGCGGGAGCAGCGGCGGGGCAATCGGAGACAGCGGCGGGGACAGCGGTGCATCGGGAGCAGCGGCGGGGACAGCGGTGAAGCGGGAGCAGCGGCGGGGCGATCGGAGACAGCGGCGGGGACAGCGGTGAAGCGGGAGCAGCGGCGGGGCGATCGGAGACAGCGGCGGGGACAGCGGTGCATCGGGAGCAGCGGCGGGGACAGCGGTGAAGCGGGAGCAGCGGCGGGGCGATCGGAGACAGCGGCGGGGACAGCGGTGAAGCGGGAGCAGCGGTGGGGACAGCAGTGAAGTGGGAGCAGCGGCGGGGCGATCGGAGACAGCGGGGGGGACAGCGGTGCATCGGGAGCAGCGGCGGGGACAGCGGTGGAGCGGGAGCATGGCGCCGGGAACAGCGGTGGATCAGGAGCGTGGCGCCGGGGACAGCGGTGGATCGGGAGCAGCGGCGGGGCGATCGGAGACAGGGGCGGGCGGCGGGGACAGGGGCGGGCGGTGGGGACAACAACTTACCGCTCTCCTTGGCTTCCAGGGACGGTCACAGGCCGCAGATCCACATTGATTGGAGAGAGCGGTCACAAGACCGGTCTCTCCAATCAAAGCTGGGGGCGGGTGAAGCATCGATCACCCAGCTCCAGCCAATGGCCAGTGCTACAGCAGCACTGATCAGGGCTGGATTTCAATGTTCCAGCCATTTTCAATGGCTGGAACATTACAGTGGCTGTAATTGGCTGAGCGGCGTTCGTCAGCCAATCACAGCCTCTGTAGGTTCGGGGAGGAGGCACCACCCCTCCTGAGGTCAGGCAGAGGTCCCCTCCTTCCCGAATCTACCGTTTAATTAAACAGATTTCACTCCCCGGGGCTCCGGGACCGCGATTTCGCCATGACGTACTGAGTACGTCATGGGCCGTTTAGCACCATGTCACCATGACGTACTCAGTACGTCAAAGGTCGTTAAGGGGTTAAGAAATGATATGCAAAACTATATTTCAGATAATAATATAATAACTGACAACCAGCATGGATTCACGAAAGATAAGGCGCGTCTAACCAACATGTTGAGTTTCAATGAGGAGATAAGTGGAAATCTGGATGTTGTTAATGCAGATGATGTGATCTGTCTGGACTTTGTAAATTAATTTGATAGGGCTGTGGAGTTGGAGACGTGTAGTCGGAGTCTGTGTCCATTTTGGAGGAGTCGGAGTTGGAGTTGGTAAAAAATGGACTAACTCCGACTCCTAAAATATATAATAAATTGGGTAGAGATGTTAAATGCAGAATGTGGTGAATATTTTTTCAAATGAATTTGGGAAAGTTATGAAATGTCTTATAAATGTCCCTTAGAAAGGAGGCGGTTCGCCGGTCACAGCGACGTCGCTAGGCAGGTAAGTACATGTGACGGGTCCGAGCGATGTTGTGCGCCACGGGCAGCGATTTGCCCGTGACGCACAACCGACGGGGGCGGGTACGCTCGCTAGCGAGATCGCAGCGTGTAAAGTGGCCTTAAGAGTACTATGCCTTTAAACAATATGGGACAACCCAAATGATGATGTCATGTCTTTGGAAGTTTCTGATAGTCTTATTGGCAACATCTGAGTTAATTAGAGACACACCTGTGGATGTATTTTAATGCACACCAGAATCACACTGCTTCTTTGTGTAGCATCATTGGAAAGTCAAAGGAAATTAGCCAAGATCTCAAGAAGAGAATTGTGGACTTGAACAAGTCTGGTTCATCCTTGGATGCAATTTCCAGATACCTGAAGGTGCCTCGTTTATCTGTACAAACAATTATACGCAAGTACAAACAAGATGGGAATGTCCAGCCATCATACTGGTCAGGAAGGAGATGGGTTCTGTGTACAAGAGATGAATGTGGTTTAGTCAGACATGTACATATCAACCCAAGAACAAATGCAAAAGACCTTCTCAAGATGCTGGTGGAAGCTGGTAAGATTGTGTCATTATCCACAGAGAAATTAATACTCTATCAACATGGGCTGAAATGCCACTCTGCAAGGAAGAAGCCATTACTCCAAAAGAAACATAAAAAAGCCAGAATAATGTTTGCAAATGCACACAGGAACAAAGATCTTTTATTTTTGGAGACATGTCCTGTGGTCTGACAAAACTAAAATTGAACTGTTTGGCCATAATGACCATTGTTACAGTTGAAGGAAAAAGGGAGAAGCTTTAAAGCCTAAGAACACCATCCCAACTGTGAAACACAGGGGTGGCAGCATCATATTGTGGGGTTGTTTTGCTGCAGGAGGGACTGGTGAACTTCACAAATTAGATGGCATCATGCGGAAAGAAGATTATGTGGCAATACCGAAGCAACATCTGAAGACATCAGCCAGGAACTTAAAGCTTGGGTGGAAATGGGTTTTCGAAATGGACAATGACCTGAAGCATACTGCCAAACTGGTTACAACAAAGTGGCGCAATGGTACAAAATACTAATGACATGGATGTAAACTTTTGAGTTTGCAGAAAGTAATTAAAATGCCTTAAAACTTTCTCTCTCATTATTCACGCACTTGGCAAATATAAATAATTTTGGTTGCTTATTAACCTAAAAGGGGAAAGGTTTATCCTGATTTCATGTCAGATAGTGAGAAAAACATGCATATGTGTCTTTATAGATAGTGGATGGAAACTTCTGGTTTCAACTGTAAAAGGGAGTCGGAGTCGTGGAGTCGGAGTCTGAATCAGAGAAATTGAGGAGTCGGAGTTGGAGTCGGAGGTTTGGCTTACCGACTCCACAGCCCTGTGTACCACATAACAGCCTTATAATGAAGCTTCATTATCTGGCTAAAAGATAGGAAACAAAGAGTCATTGTAAGTGGTACATTCTCTTATTGGCCTATAGTCAGCAGTGGGGTACCGCAGGGATCTGTGCTATGACTCATTCTTTTTACTCTCTTTATTAATGACCTTGTGGATGGGATTGATAGTAAAGTGTCAGTCTTTGCTGATGACACCAAACTATGTAGGATATTAAAAATTGACCTTGATAGTACAATATTACAAAACGATCTGGATTGGATGTCTGAAAGGTCAAACACTTGGCAAGTGAGATTTAAGATTAATAAATGCAGAGTAATGCACCTAGAATGGAATAGTCATATTGCTGCATTAAATGGAAGTAAACTCGGGACTACAGAACAGGAGAAATAAGCTGAGCAGCAGTACTCAATGTCAAGCAGCAGCTGCAAAAGCACACAAGAATTTAGAGTGTATAAAAAGAGAAATTAGATCCTGTGATCCCAATGTATTGCTATCCACTATAAAGCACTGGCCACTTCTAGAACATGCGATTGAGTTTTGGGCTCCACATTTTAAAAAGAGTATAGAGAAGTTAAGAGTCAGTGGAAAGGCGGACAACTAGACTATTACAAGTGATGGAGAGAATCCCATATGATGAGAGGTTGGAAAAGTTAGGTTTATTTAGCTTAGAAAAAAGATGTCTCAGAGAAGATCTCATTTTTATGTATAAATACATGTGTGGCCAATACAAAGGACTGTTACATGACTTCTTCCTTCTGAAGACAATACTGAAGACCAGGAGGCAATTATTACGGGTGGAAAAAGGCGGTTCTGGCAGCTACATAGGAAAGGGTTCTTTACAGTTAGAGTAGTGTGACTGGGGAATGCCCTACTGCAAGAGGTAGTAACGACAGAACTAATAACAGCTTATAAAACAGGGCTAGATGATTTCCCCCGTACACAGTGAGAAAAATGTATAATTGGTGGTGAAAAGTTGAACTTGATAGACCTCAGTCTTTTTTCAGCCTACGTAACTATGTAAAGTAATAACTCATAAACGAGACAAAGCCATTGGCAGAATGACAGAGGCTTGAATATCCATTTGTCTGTCCGCTGGGACATTTCTCATAATGACACACTGCATGAGCCAAGTAAACAGGATTCATTATTAGTCCCTGACCTATATTCTTAAAGGGATTGTCCAGGAGTAGGAAAATGGTCAGCTATATTTTCCAGAAAATACACCACACCTGTCTTTGGATTGTTTCTGGTATTCATGCTCCACACTAATGGACATGGATGGCACGATTTCTAATTTTTACAAAAAAAACAACACACTTTATTTTTAAGTCTTAGACAATTCCTTTAAGTTTAGTATGGAAAGAAAACTTTTATTCATAACTAAACAGCATAAAATAAAGGGTTATTATTCATTCACACTTACCCTCCAATGCCTGATGTATGCGGATTAACAATCCCAAGACACAGGGCAGTAGCAATAGCGGCATCCACAGAGCTCCCCCTTTTCTCCAACACTTCAATACCCAGGGCTGTACAATGCGAAGCATCACTCACTACTGCCCCTTGGTGGAAGATCTACAAAGGGCAAATATCGTTATGCCTTTGTTTTTCATTACATATATTAAAGCAACCCCACACCCTGACAAAAATGAAAAAGGAATTTGTGATGTATAGTCACTCTTCTCGATATGCACCATTTACCTCTCGCTGCCTCCTTTGAGATTGGTGTTTTGGCCCTCCTGAATACAAGATGTCAGCCATAGTGACATAAGGAGCAGAAGATGGCCTAAACCTGACCTCCACAGCACAGGAAGGGCAGGGTGGTTTAGGACTACTATTGCATTCTCCATGCCACCATCTTGGATGCAGGAGGACTATGATATTAGTCTCAGGGAACAGTGCAAACAGAAGTCACCAGGTAGGGTGTATATGCATGATAAATCGTATGGCCACTTTCCAGGGCTAATGTAGACATTCACTTTGAGTATATGTATTTGTGTACACTTTTTTTGTCTCGGGTCAAAAACTTAAGGGGTTGTAAAATATTTTACCTAAACATGCTCGGACTGGCCCACGGAGAACAAGTGAATCCTCCGGTAGTCCCATGTGCACTTACCCCCCTACATAAGCATCAATTGGCCCAATACATTGCTTTGACTATGTACAGACAAAAACAACAACTCATCATTCTTTCAACAAGATACCTAGTTCATCATTATATAGAAGCAGAGGTACATTTGTTGATGAGGGTAATGTAATAATTGCATGTAGCTGAAAAGTGGGTGCCCAGAGTCAGTGTATCTGGTGGGCTCTTGTCACCCTCCAACACTGTATTTAAATATGCCTAAAATTGAAAATTATACAACTTTCTTTTTAAAAATGGCACAACCTACTTATAGCGTATATTCCAATTTCCCATGCCCCAGTTTGTAGATGTCTGCTCTGGTCTAAATCTGACTTTTGCTTGATATAGGACATAATATCCTCATCAGTGCTGTCTGTGAAGGAGCTGGCTGACTGGGTTACTTCAGTAGCTTAGCCAGCCCCCTTTCTTTTCTGTCTATGCGTAGCATAGACTGTGACAGTGAGGGAGGCTGGCTTAGCTATTAAAATCAGTCAGCCAGCTCCCATCACACATAGCTCTGATGATGTTTCCTGTGTCGAGCAGGAGCTAGAAGAGAAACTGCCACAACTGAAAGTAATGTCTGCAGTTTGGGGCATCTTTGAAAACTGAGCTAGTTTAGTAAAGTGTATAATTTGATATTTTAGGAATATTTAAAGGGAAACAATCATATAAACAGAAGCTATTAACCTGTAAATATTGGATTAATCTGCAGATTACAGCAAAGCAAGGACTAAAATATAACTTTTAATATATGTACCAATAAAACCATCTAAAGACAGAACATAAAGGGCAGTGCTTACATATAAGGTACAATAATTAAAAGGTTGTCATGGATCTCACCCGCTCCTTCTCCACGAGAGGACCAGGCACCACAGGTTATTTACTTCATGCAGCATTTGCTTGGATCTGTCCTGCCCACAGCCATGACTCAGTCATGGGTGCGGGATTGAAATGGACCAGGTGAGTGCTGCTAAGAGCAGTTCTACTATTCATATGTGAGGCCGTATGGCACATTTTATAAAAATATTTTAGCGTAGGACTGCCCCAAATGAGATTTGCCGTGACGTGGCGGGGTGGCTCAAGAAATTGCAATTTTTTGCCAAAAATCTCAAAATTTTTATAATAAGTACAGTTTTGAAATGTTAGTGCTGAAGTGCACATTTACTGCTGGCATTTTGTTTTTTCACCAATGAAAAGGTAGAATATCATAGGCTGGAAGACTGCTGGCAAGTCCGAGAGTAAGTACAAAACACTAACTCCTGTCATGCCCCATGTAATACTTCCGCTCTGACAAGTGCAGAACTCTAAGGCGGGCTTTACACGCTGCGACATCGCTAGCGATTGCTAGTGATGTCGCGTGTGATAGAACCCGCCCCCCTCGGTGGCACGATATGTGGTGATCGCTGCCATAGCGAACATTATCGCTACGGCAGAGTCACACACACATACCTGCTCTGTGACATCGCTGTGACCGGCAAACCACCTCCTTTCTAAGGGGGGCGGTTCGTTCAGCGTCACAGCGACGTCACAGCAGCGTCACTGAACCGCCGCCCAATAGAAGAGGAGATGAGCGGCTGGAGCATGCTGCCCACCTCCTTCCTTCCTTCTTTTCCGGTGGACGCAGGTAAGGAGATGTTTGTCGTTCCAGCGGCGTCACACATAGCGATTTGTGGTGCTACAGGAACGACAAACAACATCGTACCTGCAGCAGCACCGATATTCTGGAAATCAACGACGTGTCAACAAGCAACGATTTTGCACGTTTTTGCGCTCATTGATCGTCGCTCATTTGTGTTACACGCTGCGATGTCGCTACCGGCGCCGGATGTGGGTCAGTAACGACGTGACCCCGACGATATATCGGCAGCGATGTCACAGCATGTAAAGTACCCCTTAGGCTATGTGTCCACAGGAGCTCACACCTGTGGATATACAGTGCCTACAAGTAGTATTCAACCCCCTGCAGATTTAGCAGGTTTACACATTTATACAATTAACTTAGCATTGTGACATTTGGACTGTAGATCAGCCTGGAAGTGTGAAATGCACTACAGCAAAAAAGAATGTTATTTCTTTTTTTATTTTTTTTTTAAATTGTGAAAAGTTTATTCAGAGGGTCATTTATTATTCAACCCCTCAAACCACAAGAATTCTGTTTGGTTCCCCTAAAGTATTAAGAAGTATTTCAGGCACAAAGAACAATGAGCTTCACATGTTTGGATTAATTATCTCTTTTTCCAGCCTTTTCTGACTAATTAAGACCCTCCCCAAACTTGTGAACATCACTCATACTTGGTCAACATGGGAAAGACAAAGGAGCATTCCAAGGCCATCAGAGACAAGATCGTGGAGGGTCACAAGGCTGGCAAGGGGTACAAAACCCTTTCCAAGGAGTTGGGCCTACCTGTCTCCACTGTTGGGAGCATCATCCGGAAGTGGAAGGCTTATGGAACTACTGTTAGCCTTCCACGGCCTGGACAGGCTTTGAAAGTTTCCACCCGTGCCGAGGCCAGGCTTGTCCGAAGAGTCAAGGCTAACCCAAGGACAACAAGGAAGGAGCTCCGGGAAGATCTCATGGCAGTGGGGACATTGGTTTCAGTCAATACCATAAGTAACGTACTCCACCGCAATGGTCTCCGTTCCAGACGAGCCCGTAAGGTACCTTTACTTTCAAAGCGTCATGTCAAGGCTCGTCTACAGTTTCCTCATGATCACTTGGAGGACTCTGAGACAGACTGGTTCAAGGTTCTCTGGTTTGATGAGACCAAGATCGAGATCTTTGGTGCCAACCACACACGTGACGTTTGGAGACTGGGTGGCACTGCATACGACCCCAAGAATACCATCCCTACAGTCAAGCATGGTGGTGGCAGCATCATGCTGTGGGGCTGTTTCTCAGCCAAGGGGCCTGGCCATCTGGTCCCCATCCATGGGAAGATGGATAGCACGGCCTACCT
Organism: Anomaloglossus baeobatrachus; assembly: GCF_048569485.1. Classification (NCBI taxonomy): domain Eukaryota; kingdom Metazoa; phylum Chordata; class Amphibia; order Anura; family Aromobatidae; genus Anomaloglossus; species Anomaloglossus baeobatrachus. The sequence continues at coordinate 342,449,438 of NC_134357.1, read as the reverse complement.
GGAGATTTTGGCCAAGAACCTCCGCTCCTCCCTCAAGGATCTTAAGATGGGTCGTCATTTCATCTTCCAACAAGACAACGACCCAAAGCACACAGCCAAGAAAACCAAGGCCTGGTTCAAGAGGGAAAAAATCAAGGTGTTGCCGTGGCCTAGTCAGTCTCCTGACCTTAACCCAATTGAAAACTTGTGGAAGGAGCTCAAGATTAAAGTCCACATGAGACACCCAAAGAACCTAGATAACCTAGATAACTTGGAGAAGATCTGCATGGAGGAGTGGGCCAAGATAACTCCAGAGACCTGTGCCGGCCTGATAAGGTCTTATAAAAGACGATTATTAGCTGTAATTGCAAACAAGGGTTATTCCACAAAATATTAAACCTAGGGGTTGAATAATAATTGACCCACACTTTTATGTTGAAAATTTATTAAAATTTAACTGAGCAACATAACTTGTTGGTTTGTAAGATTTATGCATCTGTTAATAAATCCTGCTCTTGTTTGAAGTTTGCAGGCTCTAACTTATTTGCATCTTATCAAACCTGCTAAATCTGCAGGGGGTTGAAGACTACTTGTAGGCACTGTATCTGCAGGTACGTCCACAGGTTTCCTGCAGCAGCTCCCCGGAATCCGCAGCTTTCCATAGCTGCGGGATTCCAGAGAAATAGCTGTGGTAAACCTGCGGACATTCATGCGACTTACCTGCGAAAGTCCCGACCTCTATCTCTATAGTGGAGGGGCGGGACATCCGCAGGTAATTTAGCAGGAATAAGGCTATGTGCCCACAGGAGTCTGTACTCGCGGAACACCTGCGGATTTATCTGGATTTTCTAGATAAATCCGCAAGTTTCAGCAAGCACAGACACTCCCCATGTTATCCTATGGGACATGGGGAGTGTCTGTGTCCATGCTGCGGTATGTGCGGTTGAGGAACATGCTGTGGATGTCCAGCAGCCGCACATAACATGTCAATTATTCCTGCGGAAATACCTGCGGAAATCCTGGCCCTCTACTATGGAGATAGAGGCCAGGTAAGTCGCACGAATGTCCGCAGGTTTACCGCAGCTATTTTGCTGGAATCCCGCAGCTATGTATAGCTGCGGATTCCGGGGAGCTGCTGCAGGAAACTTGCAGACGTACCTGCAGATATATCCGCAGGTGCGTGTGTGGCGCCCCTGACCTGGTCAGGCACGACTGAGTACTGCACCCATGCTGGGACAGTACTTCCAGGTAATCCTAAGGGCCAGAATGAGGTGTGTACGCACAGACACATAGCAACCAGCTCTCCCACACCATTAGATGGGACCCTTGGGCCGTCCCTGGAGGGGTTTGGCCTTCAATTCTTGTCAAGTGGTGTAGTGGAGGGGCTGGAAGCTAAAGTGCAGAGGTTGTCAGGAAAGGAGTGGAGCGAGCCAGTCTGGCAGTGGTGAGCGGCGGTTGCTAAGGCATACGCGCGCGGCCACTAGTCAGACCCTGCGCGGTGTAGTGACAGTTGGCGGGTGAGAACGGTCACGTGGTCAGTCAGTCAGACAGTCAGTCAGTACGAGGTTGCCGGTGACTAGGCACGCATGGGGAACAGGTCCCTAGAGCAAACTTCAGTTTTAACTACCTGTTAAACCTGCCGGTGAGGGGAACTACAAGTACCTCACCAACCTTACAGAGTCCGAGCCTCAGCAGCAACGCAGGGACCCATAAGGGGACAGAGCTTGAAGCCGTCTCACCTAGTCCACGCTGCCGGCAAACGGTCCAAAAAGGGGAGAAAAGGCAGTTGCGACTCCCTGGATAGACCCCACGGTACTTCAAGTCAGGGGTTATCCGAACACAGAAGTGCTAGGAAAGCGAGCCAGCTAGTTACCCTCAGACTGGTCCGAAGGAGCCCTGGTTCAACCTGGTTTATCTCAGCATCGCCGGGTCAGCTCACCACAACAACAACTGAAGTGAGTAAAAAGCAGTTGAAAGACTTTTGGACTGAGCCTGAGTTATTCCTGACCCGCTATTCTACACACCTGAGCCCCTGGGGCCTGCCTCACTCACGGGAGGCCACACCATCTGACTGCAGACCCCATCGGTCCCAGACACTCGTAAAACCTGCAGTGGCGGTCATCCATATTCCTGACCGCAAGCCATGAGTGGCGTCACGACATATACAACACTAAGGCGGGCTTAGCACACTACGACATTGCAGGTGCGATGTCGGTGGGGTCATGTCGAAAGTGACGCACTTCCTGCGTCGCTCTCGACATCGTAGTGTGTAAATCCTAGATGATACGATTAACGAGCGCAAAAGCGTCGTAATCGTATCATCGGTGTAGCGTCGGCGAATTCCATAATTACGCTGACGCGACGGTCCGATGTTGTTCCTCGCTCCTGCGGCAGCACACATCGCTGTGTGTGAAGTCGCAGGAGCGAGGAACATCTCCTACCTGCATCACCACGGCTCCCGTCGGCTATGCGGAAGGAAGGAGGTGGGCGGGATGTTTATGTCCCGCTCATCTCCGCCCCTCCGCTTCTATTGGCCGCCTGCCGTGTGACGTCGCTATGACGCCGCACGACCCGCCCCCTTAATAAGGAGGCGGTTCGCCGGCCAGAGCGACGTCGCACGGCAGGTGAGTGCATGTGAAGCAGCCGTAGCGATAATATTCGCTATGGCAGCTATCACAATGATATTGCAGATGCGATGGGGGCGGGGACTATTGTGCTCGGCATCGCAGCATCGGCTTGCGATGTCGCAGCGTGCAAAGTACCCCTAACAGTACCTGTTGCCATATTGAAGAAACCCTGTGGCGTTCCTGAAGAGGCTCAGCATCCCTGGGGTGACACACATGCTCATGTGGACACATAGCCTTATTGACATGCAGTTATGTGCAGCTGCGGGACATCCGCAGCATATTCCTTAGCCGCACAACCTTTTAATTATTGCACCTTATATTCAAGCACTGCCCTTTATGTTCTGTCTTTGGATGGTTTTATTGGTACATATATTAAAAGTTATATTTTAGTCCTTGCTTTGTTGTATTGATATTTAGGACTTTTTGTTGGCATATCTTGTCTCTGTTTACGCAGGGTTTGGCTTTTGCTTAATCTGCAGGTTAATAGCATTCTGATGCTGGGAGGAAATGAATTTTTTTCCTCTCGGCAGCTATGGAGTTTTAGTCATAGGGGCCGGCTGGCACAACTTCAGTTACCGCTCAGTACATAGTGAGCAGCAGCTGTAACTGTGACCCCGCACTGACCGATAGATCTAATGCTGTCAGGAAGAATAAAGTTAATTTCCTCCTGGCAACAGGGCTCTAAGTGCGTACATCGGGCAGCATCAGACTGCTATTACACTGCAGGTTAATCCCATATCTGCAGGTTAATAGTGTTCTGATGCTGCCTGATGCCTGCTGCCGGGAGGAAATTAACTTTATCCCTCCCAGCAGTCTCGAGGTTTCAGTCATAGGGGCAGACTGGCACGGCTTAAGTTACCACTTAGTATATTGTGAGCTGCTGCTGTAAATGCGACACCCACATTGAAGAAGAGATCGAATACTGTCAGGAGGAAAAAAGTTAATTTCCTCCTGGCAGCGGGGATTTAAGTGTGGGCGCCGGGCAGCATCAGAACTTTATTACCTTGCAGATTAACACCATATCTGCAGGTTAATAGCATTCTTATGCTGCCCGGCGCCCCCACTGCCAGGAGGAAATTAACTTTATTCCTCCCGGCAGTCTCAGCATTTCAGTCATAGGGGCGGGCTGGCATGGTTTCAATTACCAATCAGTACATAGTGAGTGGCCGCTGTAACCATGACCCCTGCCAGATTGATCTAATGATCTCGGAAGGAATAAAATGCATTTCTTGCCGGCAGCGGGGCTCTCAGTGCAGGTGTCAGTCAGCATCAGAACGCTATTGACCTGCAGATTAACCTCATATCTGCGGGTTAATAGCAATTTTTTACATGACAGGTTCCCTTAAGTACAGTCATATGAAAAAGTTTGGGCACCCCTATTAATGTTAACCTTTTTTCTTTATAACAATTTGGGTTTTTGCAACAGCTATTTCAGTTTCATATATCTAATAACTGATGGACTGAGTAATATTTCTGGATTGAAATGAGGTTTATTGTACTAACAGAAAATGTGCAATCCGCATTTAAACAAAATTTGACCGGTGCAAAAGTATGGGCACCCTTATCAATTTCTTGATTTGAACACTCCTAACTACTTTTTACTGACTTACTGAAGCACTAAATTGGTTTTGTAACCTGATTGAGCTTTGAACTTCATAGACAGGTGTATCCAATCATGAGAAAAGGTATTTAAGGTGGCCACTGGCAAGTTGTTCTCCTATTTGAATCTCCTATGAAGAGTGGCATCATGGGCTCCTCAAAACAACTCTCAAATGATCTGAAAACATTCAACATAGTTGTTCATAGGAAGGATACAAAAAATTGTCTCAGAGATTTAAACTGTCAGTTTCCACTGTGAGGAACATAGTAAGAAAATGGAAGAACACAGGTACAGTTCTTGTTAAGCCCAGAAGTGGCAGGCCAAGAAAAATATCAGAAAGGCAGAGAAGAAGAATGGTGAGAACAGTCAAGGACAATCCACAGACCACCTCCAAAGACCTGCCGCATCATCTTGCTGCAGATGGTGTCAATGTGCATCGGTCAACAATACAGCGCACGTTGCACAAGGAGAAGCTGTATGGGAGAGTGATGTGAAAGAATCCGTTTCTGCAAGCACGCCACAAACAGAGTCGCCTGAGGTATGCAAAAGCACATTTGGACAAGCCAGTTGCATTTTGGAAGAAGGTCCTGTGGACTGATGAAACAAAGATTGAGTTGTTTGGTCATACAAAAAGGCATTATGCATGGAGGCAAAAAAACACGGCATTCCAAGAAAAGCACTTGCTACCCACAGTAAAATTTAGTGGAGGTTCCATCATGCTTTGGGGCTGTGTGGCCAATGCCGGTATCGGGAATCTTGTTAAAGTTGAGGGTCGCATGGATTCAACTCAGTATCAGCAGATTCTTGACAATAATGTGCAAGAATCAGTGACGAAGTTGAAGTTACGCAGGGGATGGATATTTCAGCAAGACAATGATCCAAAACACCGCACCACATCTACTCAGGCATTCATGCAGAGAAACAATTACAATGTTCTGGTATGGCCATCCCAGTCCCCAGACCTGAATATCATTGAAAATCTGTGGGATGATGTGAAGCGGCTGTCCATGCTCGGCGACCATCAAACTTAACTGAACTGGAATAGTTTTGTAAACAGGAATGGGCAAATATACCTTCATAAAGGATCCAGGAACTCATTAAAAGCTACAGGAAGCGACTAGAGGCTGTTATTTTTGCAAAAGAAGGATCTACAAAATATTAATGTCACTTTTATGTTGAGGTGCCCATACTTTTGCACCGGTCAAATTTTGTTTAAATGCAGATTGTAAATTTTCAGTTAGTACAATAAACCTCATTTCAATCCAGAAATATTACTCAGTCCATCAGTTATTAGATATATGAAACTGAAATAGCTGTTGCAAAAACCCAAATTGTTATAAAGAAAAAAGGTTAACATTAATAGGGGTGCCCAAACTTTTTCATATGACTGTATATATTGTTTAGCTGCAATGCCAGAAATAGCGTTTGGACAAGTTTGGCATTGGTTATGGTAATAAGGCAAAAAGGAAATTGATTAAAACTGTAAAACAAACTGCGTTTGCTGTGCATAGCAACCAATCACAGCGCTGCTTTCATTTTACCAGAAGTGCTTAAAAAAAGTGAACACCGAGCTCTGATTAGTTGCTATGGGCAACAAAGACAAGTTTTCTTTCAGTTTTAATAAATTAGGCCAATGTGTGATGTGATGTGGTTTTGATGGCTGTGATGACTTACTGGAGGGAAGGACGCAGGTGACATAATACTGTCGAACCTGCAATGGACATTTTGTTTCTGTTTCCATAGTTTTGAAAACCACAGATTAAAAATTGGCCTCCCCTAATGACAAATATCTATTTACAGTACCATGAAGTCATAAAAAATAATGTCAGAATATTAAATACTTTATCAATTCCTCATATTTTAAAGATTGTAAAGTGATTTTATTTTCAGTCATTCAATAGGAGCCATCACTTTGTAAATCTATTGCTAAAAATCTGTCCTGGTCATGTGATAGGACACAGAACTTGTTACAAGTGGGAGTCGTGTCCCCCCCAAAAAAAAATCAGAGCAAAAAATACAAAATAAAGGAAAAGAAAACTGATTTTTAATTAACAGTCAAATCTTCTTTCTTACCTGAGGATCCCCAAAATATATCTGCATTATAAGTGCTATTGTGACGCCCAGGGCAAAAGTAATGCAGGCGGTTATGATGACAGTAAGACCATCCTGTCGACAGCTGCAGTCTGAGCTGAAAGGGTCTTTCACGGTCTCCCTAAGGGGGGACGCGTCCTGGCTTCCCATTTCAGAGGATGAAGATGGTAGTCGCTGCAAACGGGCCGACTTAAGGAATGCGTCTGGATCTAGAAAAGCAAATACACATCAAAAATTAAAAAATTCGAACATATATTATACTTCACCATCACAAATATATGGCAATAAAATGGGAGTAAACAATAATTTGAAGTTCTGTGTCCCAGGTCAATGATTTACATGATGTGAAGTTCTGGATACAATTCCGGTGATAGTGATTATTGGTTTTCTGTGCCTAATGATGAGTATGAGAAAGAAGAGGTCAACGTGGTAGGACGATGTTAGTAACGATAAGAAGTTCTGTCCTCCAGTACGGTATGGATGATCTTATGGGCTTCCTCTTACCAGGCTCATGTACAATTAAAATTTATATGGATGTGATGTTCCAAGGTGATGCAATTGATCATATGGATGACTGTATTCGTGAAGTGGAGTTTTCCGATCAAAGACTATATTAGTGGTGATAATGAGTCCTAAAACCCCAAATCTGTTATGGTGATGTAGATTTCAGCAAACGAGTTTGTGTCCAAGGTCATTTTGCTGTTCGGCTATGAATGCTTCTTGAAAAATAGGACAAACGTCCACCGTACACTTAGTGAGGATTCCGATACGTCTGTAAACTTCAGTGGATACTTCTCTTCATAAACACCTTCTGTTGGAAACTAGAACCAAAGACTGAGGTCTCGGGATTAGCAAATGTGATCAAGGGCTATCAGGTTTCTATAGTAAATCCCTAAGTTTAACTCTTTGTACTAGTATTGTACTTACACAGAAAAGTGAATTTATTAGACACACGGTATATAAAATACACAGTGGACTACTGTACTTTTTGGGACTAACTATGTGCTGTACCCCCTAAAAGGTAAAGTAGTGGTTTACAACAACTCAATGTACAATAACAGCTTCCAAGCAGTGCCCCATATCCAAATGTATGGGAAACAAAGTGTTTAGGCCACTTCGCAAACAACTTTGAAACGTTGCTACATTTTTGCACAATGCGGAGTAGCACAAAACTGCTGTAACTTCTGGTGCTAGTTTCAGTCAGCTCTGCCAAAATGAGCGGAGATGGGGAAGAGCCATCTAATTAATCAAAAGTGGCGGCATTCTCTACACCAGAAATGTTACTAAGCTCTTTAACTGGTGTAACACTTCTGGTGCGGCACAAGCCACTAATAACATGCACCATCTTAGGCCTCCGACACACATCCGTTAAAGCCACGCACGTGTAATACGGGCCATTTTTCAGGTCCGTGTCCCGTTTTTGTGTCCGTTTTTATGGTCCGTGTGCCATCTGTGTGAACTGCGTATGCTAGCTGTGTGTGCGTGTGTAATGCCAGTTTGTGCGTCTGATTTGTAACTGACGTGTGAATGTGTTTTCCGTGTGAAATGTTCCGTGTTTAATGTAAAATGTCGTGTTTGATTACCGTAGACAGCAGACAGAGTTGCGCGCTGTGAATGAACTCGGGTGAACTTCCCTCGACTTCATCCTCATCCCGCGGCTCTGTCTGTGTCGCGTCCTGATTAGCGGTCACCCGTGAAGGACTCACCGGTGACCGCTGAGTGACTGAAGTGAGCAGCGCAATTTGGCTGCCGTCACTCAGGTTACCCACGGCTAGCTGGATCCTCCACCCATGACCGCAACTCACCTGTGACTTCATCGCTGTCACTCGGGCGACTTGCTGTCACAGGTGGAGGATCCAGCGGTGGCCGCGATTTACCTGAGTGACGTCATCGCTGATCGCGATACTCACCTCAGTTGCTGCAAGGAGGTGTCAGGAGCGGCGGTGTTCTTCTGTCGCTCCTGTACCCTTCATGTAGCAGAGCTGGAAGCGACGCTGGACCTCCGTGGATTACGCCGGACATGGATGGGTATTTGGGGCATAATAAATTGGTGAACGAGGTTTTTTTTTAATGTTTATCATCAAATAAAGGATTTTTCTTTGTGTGTGTTTATTTACTTTCATTTTCAGATTAATCATGGACGGTATCTCGGGGAGACGCCTGCAATGATTAATCTTGGACTTAGTGGCAGCTGTGGGCTGCCATTAACTCCTTATTACCCTGATTGCCAACGCACCAGGGCAATTCGGGAAGAGCCAGGCAGAGTCCCAGAACTATCGCATCTAATGGATGCGGCAATTCTGGGCGACTGCTGGCTGATATTGTTAGGCTGGGGGGCTCCCCATAACGTGGAGCTCCCCATCCTGAGAATACCAGCCTTCAGCCGTGTGACTTTATCCTGGCTGGTATCAAAATGGGGGGGGGGACCACACGTCGTTTTTTTTAATTATTTTTTTTTTTTTTTTTACTGCACACTATAGTCCCGCCCACCGGCGGCTGTGATTGGCTGCAGTGAGGCAACTGTCACTCAGCATGGGGGCGTGTCTCACTGCAACCAATCATAGGCGCCAGTGGGCGGGGAAAGCAGGGAATACGAGATTGTTTAATGAGCGGCCGGCTTTTTCAAAAGAGGAAAAGCCGCCGGAGTTTAGTGAACAGCTGTGCAGCGCTGCGGCAGTGATCGGGGAACGGTAAGTATGAGAGAGGGGGGAGACTGACCGACAGACTGTGAGAGAGGGACAGACAAGACAGAGAGAGACCGACAGACAGACAGAGAGACCGACAGACGGACTGAGGGAGATAGACTGAAAAAGAAAGAATGACCGACATCGCTAGAAAAAAGCACAAAACGTACACGGAGCATACAGAGATGCATCCGTGTCACGTACTTGTGCGCACCAAACCATTGACTTTCATGGTGTCCGTGTGTGCGTGTTCCGTGCAGAAAACGGACATGCTTCCGTGCAAAACGGAAACACATACGGATTACGGACACGGACATGATGAAAAACGCAAGTTTGACCACAAACATAGATTATCATTGGTGTACGTTTGTCCGTGTCTCCGGTACATACGGAAATGGACAAAACACGCACGTTTTTAACGGATGTGTGTCGGAGGCCTTAATTAATTCAGCACATCTTATTCCTGCATGCTCTTCATTAAGACTGCTGTACCAATTGTTAGTCTTAATGAATCAGGGCCCTAGAGTCACAACAGTATAGTATGTGTGTATGTAGTTCAGGGTGAATACCTTTACAGTATATGTACTGGAGTGCGTATACCTGTATAGTATTATATATAGTACAGTGTGTATACCTGTAAACTTATATGTACAATGTGTATACATGTACAGTATTATATATAATCAGCATCGGACTGGAGTAACCTGGGCCCACAAGAGAAAATCATTCTTGGGGCCTACTATGTAGCTACATAGAAATAAATATAAGACCGCCAATTGCGTGGTAAAACATGCTAATATGAGGGTATAATGCAAGGTAATACACTTCTTAAAGCACCTCTCCAGGGTTTTTTTTTTCTTTTACTGCTGCAGTTGGGGTTTTAATCTAAAGTCCCTGACCTTACTCTTATACTTCCCTTCTGGCATCTTCCCCCTCTAGGGCGATGAGCTTGTCGCTCTCTGGCAGTTTGTGACCTGCTGGCTGCCCCAGTGTTTTCTGGAGCCAGAATTCACAACTCCATACAAGTCTATGTGAGCCTCATTCTGGCTCTCATAGACTTGTACTGAGCACTTGTGAAGTAACTTATGAATTCTGGCCAGTCAGAAGTTGCGCTCACAAGATGGCGCCACAGGAAATAAAAAAACGTGAAAACACTAGAGGGTGTGTATAAGATAGTGGCAGAGATCTTGAGTTAAAAGCACCACTCCAGTAGTGAAAAAAAAACAAAATGCTGGAGTGGTGCATTAATGTTATAGAAAGAGCTGGCGCCCACATTTTGGTGAAAACTCAATGATAAATGTCCCCTTATGTGTATTAACCACTAAAAGAATTGACCGGTGCTGCAGTTTTGACATGAACAATGTGTTAATTTACGTATGCTGTGGATATTCACCACTGATTTCATCCTTTACAACACAAACAAAGAGGTTAGTGGTAAAGGTGAATGAACCCTTTGTGTACTAGTAAATGCAACAATATCTGCACAATATTTGCGTGGCTATTACCACTATTAATTTGCAGTGGGATTTCCATTATAGAAATTCTGCAGCAAAAACATTATGTGAATGTGCATACTATATGTACTAAAAGTGGTGGGGGCCCTAAATAACGTATGACATTGGAGTGATATTGAAAGAGAGCTTTTCCTCACATTCCCCATATTCTTTACAGAAATCTCTCTCTCACCTATAAGGCCATAACTTTTTATGAAAATCCTCATTTTGTTAGTAGTGGGGAAAGAAAACCAAAGTCAGCCAGGGGTGATACAGGGAAAGGGGATGCAGTTAGTCAGGGCTGATGCAGCGGGAGGGGACGCAGTCAGTCAGTGGTGATACAGGGGGAGGGGGCACAGTGAGAGGTGTTACAGAAATGAAGGGGTTCAATCAGTCAGGGGTGATACAGGGAGAGAGGCTCAGTCACTCAGGGGTGATAAAGGGACACAGTCAGGAGTGATACAGGGAAGAGGGCATGGTCAGTCAGGGGTGATGCAGGGGAAAGTGGTGCAATCAATCAGGAGTGATACACGAGGATGGGGTTCAGTTAGACTGGGGTGATACAGGGGAAGGGGGTGCAGTCAATCAGCGGTGGTACAGGAGAAGGTCTGCAGTCATTCAGGGGTGATACAAGAGAAAAGGTGTAGTCAGTCAGATGTGATACAGGGGAAAGGGGCTCAGTCAAGGATGATACAGAAAGAGGTGGTGCAGTCAGACAGGGGTGATACAAGGGAAGGGGGAACAGTCAGTGAAGGGTGATACAAGGGGAGAAGGGGCTCTGTCAGGGATAATACAGGGGGAAAGTGGTGCAGTCAATCAGGGGTTATACAGGAGCAGCAGTCAGGCAGGGGTGATACAAGAAGAGAAGGGGCACAGTCAGGGGTGATACAGAGGGAGGAGGCGCAGTCAGTCAGGGGTGATGCAAGAAGAGAAGGGGCTCACTCAGGGGTTATACAGGGGGAGGGGTCACTGTCAGCTCAGGGGTGATACAAGGGGAAGGGTTGCAGTCAGTTAGAGATGATACGGGGAGAGAGCGCAGTCAAGCAGGGGTCATGCAGGGGAGAAGAGGCTCAGTCACTCAGGAGTCCACTTCTACTGTCTTTGGAAGTTGTTCTAGACTCTTTTAAATACCATTCGTATAATCCATCTCTTCAATTGTCATACATTTTCCTCTTGCAGCCACATCTAGAGCGGTAGAATAAAGTCTTAAGAGACTTAAAGCTTCAGAATAATATATGCAACTGTAGTAACCGGAACATCAATCTGTTTGGAAATAATTTTATACTTTTTACCTTTAACATGGTTTTCTATAATTTTCTTAGTAATCTCCTCAGACAACTCTCTCCTTAGCTTTCTTTGTTCCATTTAGTGTGGTACACACCATGATACCAAACAGCACAGTGACTACTTTTCCCCCTCGAAATAGGCAGACTGACTGATTACCAGTTTATAGACATGTTATGTTAATTACAGGACACACCTTAGTTTAACATGTTCCTAAGGTCAAATTATTTTCAACCACTTTTAAGGGTAAGTTAAGTTAAGGGTACAATTACCATATATACTCGACTATAAACAGAGTTTTTCAGCACAATTTTTTTATGCTGAAAATGCCCCATTCGGCTTAAACTCGAGTGAGGGTCCAACAAAAAATTATTCTCACCTCTTGTCCATTGCCACGATGTCCTCTTACCTGCTTCTTGCAGACAGCAGGCACATTGACCCCTCGATGATCTCGGCCGCTGCCGTCAGCGCTTTACTTCAGTTGAATGCTTTGTAGCGCCGCAAATCATTCAACTGAAGTAAATAAAGTGATGACGGCAGCGGCGCAAGGATGGGACACATGACTGAGCACATTGCTATAGGAGACAAGGATGGGGCACAAGGATGGGCGTATTCCTACAGGGTACAAGGATGGGGCACATTACTACAGGAGACAAGGATGGAGCACATTACTGCAAAGGGGGGGACAAGGATGGGCACATAAAATTTTATTGGTATCTGTTTATATTTTTGAAATTTACCAGTAACTGCTCCATTTCCCACCCTAGGCTTATACTCGGGTCAATAAGTTTTCGTATTTTTTTGTGGTAAAATTAGGTGCCTCGGCTTACACTTGGGTCAGCTTATACTCCAGAATATACAGTATTCTTGTCCAAGCCATATTCATTAGTTGTTGTTTTTTTTTTTTTCATTTTGAAACACAATTGTAAAGCAACGTCTGATTTTCATTTGTTGATATTCAGTGAATTTAAATTGAAAATTATTTTGTCAGTAACCTTGAAGATGAAATGATCTCTAAAAGGCATTGAACTTAACGATGACACATTTGCCTGTGTATTTAAGACAAAAAAGCAAAAAAATAATATTTCACATTTTTTAAATAACAAAAAAAGGAATGGGCCAATGCAAAAGTTTGGGCACCCTGCATGGTCAGTAACTAGTAGCACTCCCTCTATCAAGTATCACAGCTTGTAAACGCTTCTTGTAGGTAACCACTGCACTGCTCTTTTGAGGTCTAGCCACAGATTTTCAATGATGTTTAGATCAGGGGACTGTGAGGACCACTGTAAAACCTTCAGCTTGTGCCTTTTGAGGTTGTCTATTGTGGATTTTCACATGTTTAGGATCATTATAAATTTACTTGTACTAAATAAAACACCAAGGACCGCCGTGTTCTATATATCCCTAAAATACACAAGGATTTAACTAACCCTCCCAGCCGACTAATTGGCTGCCTAACTGCTTATTTATCTAAGTATGTCGATTGCCATTTACAGAAACATGTTCAAACACTTCCAGCCATCCTTAAAGATACCGGACATGTTATTCAGATCCGGCAAGATGTTCCCTGGCAATCAAATTATATACTGGGCACTCTGGATGTGGCATCCCTTTATACGGTGATTAAGCACAACAGAGGATGCACAGTAGTTAACCATTTTCTCACTTCTGGAGGGCATTAACAGGTACAGCAGTCAGATTCTATTGTGGACTGCATTAGATTAATTTTAAATTACAATTATTTTATTTATGATAAAAATTTATTATGATAAAAATTTCTTCTTACAGAAGTTGGGAACTGCCATGGGAACCAGATTCGCACCCAGCTACGCCAATCTCTACATGGAATGGTGGGAGTCTGAGACTATCTTCCCTAATGCACATGGATTTGGTCCTATGTTGGCGTTTTATCGATGTATTGTTTATTCGGAAGGGGTCAGGAGAATCCCTTGGTATGTTTTTTTTTACATTAATTGTAATAATCTATTTCTACAATTCACTCTCTCTTATAGTCATGTAGCGCCCCTGAAGCCATCAGGAGCTACAGGGAACTGCATCCTAGCCAGGATGCAGGGCCTCGCCCCAGGGACCCAGAAGACCAGTGCTGGTAACAGCAACACATTCATTCTAATCTCTGTTTTTCCCTACCCCAAAGACTGGTGACAGACTAGGGTTGGACAGACAGTCAGTAAGTGGAAGTGAGAGGAGACTAACGTAACTGTACTGACAGGAGAGTGTAACAGTGACCTGAGGGCCCAGGCGTGTGGTTGCCGGTGGAGTACAGTGGATCCGGCGCAATGCAGTTTTTTGTCAGAGACAAAAAACGTTACGAGAGATGTTCCATCCGGCCGCCGCATTAGCCAAATATGCCGGATCCGGCAAAAGCCGGATGCAACTCAATGCCATCCAGCACAATCCGGCGCTAATACAAATCAATGGGGACAAAACTGATCCGGTGCTGGATCCATTTTATCCGTTTTTTTCCGGATTGTGCCTGATGGAAAAAAACTGATGTGTGAAAGTAGCCTTAACCAGCCTGTGGAACCTCTTGCGGCCCCTCTCCTCTATCGGAGGAAAGTACCTGTTGGATTGTGCTCCACATTACTTATCTATCAGCCACCTGGAGTCACCTGCTGCCTAACACATCGGTCTCTACTGGTACATCTGAGGTCACAGTGGGTTGTTATCACTACCACTTATGAATTGATATGCACTGTACCTATTTTTAGATGTATCCTCTGGCTGAGTAGGTCCTTGTAACCCCTTTATGGTATTTATCCAGATCAGCCTTTCCATTGTGAATTGAGTGGCCCATGGTGGCGATGGGGTTATGGTATGGGCAGGCGTATATTATGGATAACAAACACAGGTGCATTTTATTGATACCATTTTGAATCCACATAAATAATAGAGATCGGCACTCGTAGATTTTTCTTTAAATTCTTCTTTTCTTTATTTTAAATCATAGTGCATAAAACACCAAATAGTGTGAAGCGTTTCGGTCAAAGGGATAACATGACCTTTCTCAAACATTTTGAGAAAGGTCATGTTATCCCTTTGACCGAAACGTGTCACGCTATTTGGTGTTTTATGCACTATGAGTTAAAAAAAGAAAAGAAAAATTGAAAGAAAAATCTACGAGTGCTGATCTCTATTATTTATTTGAGTTGTGAAGAACATCCAGCGATATGTGCACCGCAGTATTGGGAGTGCCTGCCTGTCTTTTTCAAGTGGACTATTTTGAAACCAAAGTGATACCCTGATGAAATCCTGAGCCCATTGTGGTGCCATTGATCCACGTCCATCACCTCATGTTGCAGCATGATAATGCATGGCCTCTGTACACAATTCCTGGAAGCCGAAAACATTCCAGTTCTTCCATGGTCAGCGAACTCACAGAACATGTCACCCACTGAGCATGTTTGGGATGCTCTAAATTGGCGTATACGACAGCTTGTTCCCTTTCTTTTTTTCATCTTGTCCAGATGCCATAGTGACTTTTCAAGGTCACAGCTTGTCTCTGCAGACTTCCATCTTCTCAGGCCTTCTGCAGCACATCCCGGAACAATATCCTTAAAAATAGCAGAGTGATTATAATGCTCCTGTATAAAATGTATGTGCTACGCTGTGCCCCTGAATAAATAATTGCTTTTCATTTTGTTCCCTGCACAAAATGACAAATGATGCACACACTGTCAATGGTACATGCCCTCCACACAGCCCTCTCCTTTCCATACTGGGCTCCCTCTTCAAACTGTCCTCTCACGCTGTGTACCCCCTTATACTGCTTAGTCTCTATACTGTGTCCACTTATCACACTGCTCTTCGGCATACTGTCCCATCCTTGCTCTGACTCACACTGTCCCCCAATACTACCCCCTCTCCATACCACCCCTCCCCACACTATCCAATCTTTATTATGTGCCCTCTCACATTTTTTCTGATCCCATACTGTTTTCTCACTACCTTCGCACTCATCTCCTCTTCACTCCACAGACTGTCTGCACCCATCGCCCCTCACTTTTCATCAAACTGTATAAGTACCCATCCCCCTTAATCCCCACACTGTGTCTGCAGCCCTCCTTTACTCCCCACACTGTGACCGAACCCATCCCTCTACCCTACACTGTGTCGGCACCCCTACACTGTGACCGCATCTATCCCCCGTTGCTCCCTATACTATGTCCATACGCATCTACTCTTACTCCCCAAAGCGTCCGCACCATCCCACCTCACTCCTCAAATTGTGTCCGCACCCATCCGCCCTTGCTCCCCACACTTTGTCTGCACACACCTTCCCTCTGCTCATACTATGTCCACACCCTTCCTGCCCCCTAGCTCCCGATACTGTCCTTAAATTTCTCCCCTCCTCACTTCCCATACTTTGGCTGTACCCATCTCTCCTCACTCCCCATACTGTGTCTATATACATTCCCCCTTGCTCCCCATACTGTTTCGATATATTCCCCCCACCCTTACTCCCTATGTTGTTTGCTCAAATCCCCCCCCTTCCCCTAATTACAATAAATCTTCAGTTTTTTCAGTTCCATTGGAGCAGTTACCAACCAAACTTCTGTTGCCTATACGGCGCTGAGGAGTGATGTCATCAGTTTGATCAGCTGACCTGATCACGCTGCTGACGGTCCTATGACTCAAAAGTGCCAGCAGTCAGGCCTATAATTGTACCTGAATGCGGCAAGTACAATTGATCATTGGGAGCCAATTGACAGCTGACTCAGAGAATAGCTCACTCCCACTTCGGGGCCTGGGGCAAATGTCCTATTTGCAACCCCCAGGTATGCCTCTCTCTATATTTATAAATACCGTGCAGTGATTGTATCTCTACAGTTTTGAATACAGGAAAGTGTAATTGTGTATATTAGGCATTACATGAAATGTACCTGTATAATATATATCGTATATATTTGGTGCAGATATTTCAGCACCGTATCTGCATCTCTTAGCAGGAAAAACAAGGTGGCAAAAATGTGCGTTTTTGCAGCGTTTTCAATATGTTTTTGCCTTGCATTTTTGGTGCAGATTTTTCCCATGCATTAGAATGGATGCAATCTGAAGAAAAAAACAACACTGAAAGAAATGACATGCTGCAGGTTCAAATCAGCACCAAATCTGCAAGGCGTAAATACTCAACTTGTTCATGAGACTTCAGGATTCTCATTGACTTTGCTGGCGTCAGGATTCCCTGCACTCAAAGATGCATAAAAAAATGCTATAAAAACGCAATGTGTGGACACAGCCTAAAGTATATGTTATGTAGCTGTCCATTATTATATGCACAGCACTGTTCATTTGTAGCAGAGTATTATACAGTGTGTCCACCCATATCCTGTCCACCGCCATTAACTTGAGAACGGCGGAAGCTATAGGCTTTTTTGTACCTAAAATATGGGGTCTCATGTTAGTTTATGCTCCCAATTCTGCTAACGAGGCAGTTTTTGGCTTAGAATTTTGTTGCATTTATCTTAATACTTTGCCCTCATTATGTATATTAGTTTTTTTGCTTATGTTTTTTTTTTCCAGTCATTATACAGTGTGTCCACCCATATCCTGTCCACCACCATTAACTTGAGAACGGCTGCAGCTATAGGCATAGACGTGGTGTCTAGGTATAGTAAAGTAGCCATGCGCTACGCAATGAAACCATCTATAGCGCCACCTGGTGGAAAACAACGGAGTTAACATTTTTATCTCGACAACGGAACAAGATAGAGAAAAAAAGTGAATTACAAAGTTGTAGGACATCATCAATTCAATACAAATCGACACCTTGCATACAGAAATGCTATGATTAGAATGTGTAAAACTCACAAGGCTGCGGACGTGAAGTGATACCTCATGGAGACCTTCCTACAAGTCATTGGGTATGGTGGCTGCGTGGAGTGGCCTCCATGCTAACCTGACCTGACCCCATTGGATTTCTTTCTGTGAGGTCACATCAAACAGCAGGTGTATGCGACCCCCTCCACCAACATTGCAAGATCTCCGACGACGTATCACAGATGCTTGTGCAAACGTGTCACCTACCATATTGCACAACATGCAGCAAGATACAGTATGCTGTCCAGAGTCCAGATGTGCATTGCAGCTGACAGTGGCCACTTTGAGCATCAAAGTTAAATGAGCGCCATATGCGTGACCAGCATTCAATGTTTTGGAGAGTCAGGGGTTTCATATCATAGCATTTCTGTATGCAAGGTGTCGATTCGTATTGAATTGATGATGCCCTAAAATTTTTTAATTCACTTTTTTTCTCTATCTCGTTCCGTTTTCAAGATAAAAATGCTAACTCCGTTGTTTTCCACCAGGTGGAGCTATATGTGGTTTCATTGCGTAGAGCATGGATACTTTACTATACCTAGACACCACTTCTATGCCTATAGCTGCATCCGATCTAAAGTTAACGGCGGTGGACAGGATATAGGTGGACACACTGTATACAAGTGCATCTCAATAAATTAGAATATCATCAAAAAGTTAATTTATTTCAGTAATTCAATATAAAAAGGGAAACAGATATTCTATAGAGTCATTACAAACAGAGTGATCTATTTCATGTGTTTATTTCTTTTAATGTTGATGATTATGGCTTACAGCCAATGAAAACCCAAAAGTCATTATCTAAGAAAATTAGAATAATTACCACAAAACACCTGCAAAGGCTTCCTAAGCATTTAAAATGGTCCCTGAAGGCCCAGTCACACACAACGACTTACCAGCAATACCGACCACGATACATCCTGATAAGGATCGCTGGTAAGTAGCTGGGAGGTCGCTGGTGAGATGTCATACAGTCAGGCCTTACCAACGACACAGTAACGATACAGGTCACAGTAGCGACCTGTATAACGATCTTGGCGGTCATTGGGACCCTGTCACACGCCCAGCAGGACATTGCCTTTGAAGAAAATGGTCCGGACCACTCTGCAATGACTAGCGATCTCACAGCAGGAGCCTGATCGCTGGTAGATGTCACACATAACGAGATCGCTGGCGAGATCGTTGCTGCATCACAGAAACTGTGACTCAGCAATGATCTCGTTAGCGATCTCGTTGTGTGTGATGAGGCCTTGAGTCTGGTTCAGTAGACCACACAATCATGAGGAAGACTGCTGACTTGACAGATATCCAGTAGGCAGTCAATGACACACTCCACAAGGAGGGTAAGCCACAAAAGATCATTGCTAAAGAAGCTGGCTGTTTACAGAGTGCTGTATCCAAGCATATTAATGGAAGGTTGAGTTGAAGGAAAAAGTGTGGTAGTAAAAGGTGCACGAGCAAACAGGATAACCAAAGCCTTGATAGGATTGTTAAGAAAAGGCCATTCTAAAATTTGGGGAAGATTCACAAGGAGTGGACTGCTGCTGGAGTCAGTGCTTCAAGAGCCACCACACACAGATGTACCCAGGACATGGGCTACAACTGTCACATTCCTTGTGTTAAGACACTCATGACCAATAGACAACACCAGAAGCGTCTTACCCGGGCTAGGAGGAAGATGAGAGACACCAGACCCAACAATACAGATGAGCTGAAGGCTGCTGTCAAAGCAACCTGGGCTTCCATAACACCTCAGCAGTGCCACAGGCTGATCGCCTCCATGCCACGCCACATTGATGCAGTAATTCATGCAAAAGGAGTTCCGACCACGTACTGACTGCATTTACTGTACAGACTTTTCAGTAGGCCAACATTTCTGAGTTTAAAATAATTTTTTCAGTTGGTCTTATATAATCTAATTTTTTGAGATAATGACTTTTGGATTTTCATTGTCTGTAAGCCATAAAGTAAGCACATGAAATAGATCCCTCTGTGTGTAATGACTCTATATAATATATGTGTTTCCCTTTTTGTATTGAATTACTGAAATAAATTAACTTTTTGATGATATTCTAATTTATTGAGATGCACTTGTACATAGAATTGTTGTGTAAATACTATCAAGTTATGGTTATATACAATTAGTGCATACAGAAGGCAGGTGTACACCTTCATACTATCAGTACGGGGGCACATTCTGAACATTCCAGTCCAACATACTCGTTGCACCCATAAAATGAATGGCACATTACTTTCTCTTAAGATATCAGTATATTGGCAGTGAAGGCATGCTAAGCCTCAGACTTTACATCACAATGACGCAGGCACAGGAGAGATGTAATGATAGAGCACAGGGGAATGGTCAGTTGGACAGAAAAACAGAGAAGACTATGAGATACTGTAAGGACTAGTACTTTGCCCGACTCCAGCCTCAGGTAGGACTTATATCAAAGACCTTGCTTTGACATCACAAGCCACATAACAGTCTTAAACATTCCTACATGATAATAGGGGTACATATCTGTAACATATTAACAGAACGATCTTGATGGACTTCAAAAGAGTCTTCAAGAGTTTGTAATGTAGCTCTACTTCTGGCAAGTAATTTGTTCTAAACACATAACTAAACTTCCCACTGTTACAAATCCAGTAATACCTCTATAATACTGTACATACTGTGCACAGGTTCTCAAATTAGTGCTTAAATCTGTCTTATATTATAACATTGTACATTAATATGCACATATACATGTAGTGTGGAGATAGCATAATGGTGCATGTCGTGAGGAGGTGATATACACTGGTACATTTAGTGCGATTATTCCGCTCTGTACATGTAGTGAGATGATATACACTAATACATGTATTGAGGACATGACACACTGGTATATGTAGTGAGATGATATACACTGATATATAGTGCGATTATCCACCTCTGTACATGTAGTGAGATGATATACACTAATACATGTAATGAGGACATGACACACTGGTATATGTAGTGAGGAGATGATATACACAGATATGTAGTGCGATTATCCACCTCTGTACATGTAGTGAGATGATATACACTAATACATGTAATGAGGACATGACACACTGGTATATGTAGTGAGGAGATGATATACACTGATATGTAGTGAGATTATCCACCTCGGTACATGTAGTGAGGAGATGATATACACTAATAGATGTAATGAGGACATGACGCACTGGTACATGTAGTGAGGAGGTGATATACACTGATTTGTAGTGAGATTATCCACCTCAGTACATGTAGTGAGGAGATGATATACACTAATAGATGTAATGAGGACATGACGCACCTGTACATGTAGTGAGGAGGTGATACACACTGATATGTAGTGAGATTATCCACCTCAGTACATGTAGTGAGGAGATGATATACACTAATAGATGTAATGAGGACATGACGCACTGGTACATGTAGTGAGGAGGTGATATACACTGATATGTAGTGAGATTATCCACCTCAGTACATGTAGTGAGGAGATGATATACACTAATAGATGTAATGAGGACATGACGCACTGGTACATGTAGTGAGGAGGTGATATACACTGATATGTAGTGAGATTATCCACATCAGTACATAAAGTGAGGACATGACAAACTGGAACATGTAAAGAGAAGGTGATATACACTGATATATAGTGAGATTATCCATCTCGGTACATGTAGTGAGATTATCCACCTCAGTACATGTAGTGAGGAGATGATATACACTAATAGATGTAATGAGGACATGACGCACTGGTACATGTAGTGAGGAGGTGATATACACTGATATGTAGTGAGATTATCCACATCAGTACATAAAGTGAGGACATGACAAACTGGAACATGTAAAGAGAAGGTGATATACACTGATATATAGTGAGATTATCCATCTCGGTACATGTAGTGAGGAGATGATATACACTAATACATGTAATGAGGACATGACACACTGGTACATGTAGTGAGGAGGTGATATACACTGATATGTAGTCAGATTATCCACTTCAGTACATAAAGTGAGGACTTGACACAATGGTACATGTAAAGAGAAGGTGATATGTAGTGAGACTATCCATCTCGGTACATGTAGTGAGGAGATGATATATACTAATACATGTAGTGAGGACATGACACACTGGTACATGTTGTGAGGACATGATATACACTAGTATATCTTTATACGAGCATATATTATATATGTTGGTTCTTTTTGTGAGGAGATGAGATACTAATATACACT
The DNA here is from genome assembly GCF_048569485.1 of Anomaloglossus baeobatrachus. NCBI lineage: Eukaryota > Metazoa > Chordata > Amphibia > Anura > Aromobatidae > Anomaloglossus > Anomaloglossus baeobatrachus. The sequence goes on along the minus strand of NC_134357.1, from coordinate 342,427,581 downwards.
GGTAAATTTAGTGAGTTGATATACACTGGTATATGTAGTGAGGAGATGATATACATTGGTACATGTCGTGAGGATGTCCTATATACACTAGTATATCTTTATATACACTGGCTCTTGTTGTGAGGAAATCATATGCCATTATACACTGGTACATTTAGTGAAGAGATTATATACATTGGTATATGTAGTGAGTTGATATCCACTGGTTCATATAATGAGAAGGTGATATAGATTACTATATGTAGTTAAGAGGTGCTATTCACTGGTTTATGTAGTGAGGAGCTGATATAGTGCCTTGCGAAAGCTCCCTTGAATTTTTCAACCTTTTCCCACATTTCAGGCTTCAAACATAAAGTTAAAAATTTTAATGTTATGGTGAAGAATCAACAAGTGCGTCACATGACTGAAGATGATAAATATAAGCCACGTATGTGTAATCAAGTCTCCGTATAAATGCACCTGCTCTGTGATAGTCTCAGTGTTCTGTATAAAGCGCAAATAGCATCATGAAAACCAAGGAACACAACAGGCAGGTCCGTGATACTGTTGTGGAGACGTTTAAAGCGGGATTTGGTTACAAAAAGATTTCCAAAACTTTAAACATCCCAAGGAGCACTGTGCAGGCGATGATATTGAAATAGGAGTATCATACCAAATACTGCAAATCTACCAAGTCTCGGCCGACCATCCAAACTTTCATCTCAAACAAGGAGAAGACTGATCAGAGATGCAGCCAAGAGGCCCATGATCACTCTGGATGAACTGCAGAGATCTACAGCTGAGGTGGGAGAGTCTGTCCATAGGACAACAATCAGTCGTACACTGCACAAATCAGGTCTTTATGGAAGAGTGGCAAGAAAGCAATTTCTGAAAGATATCCATAAAAAGTGTTATTTAAAGTTTGCCACAAGCCACCTGGGAGACACAACAAACATGTGGAAGAAGGTGCTCTGGTCAGATGAAACCAAAATACAACTAATTGAGCACAATGCCAAACGATATGTTTGGCGTAAAAGCAACACAGCTCATCACCCTGAACACACCATCCCCACTGTCAAACATGGTGGTGGCAGCATCATGGTTTGGGCCTGCTTTTCTTCAGCAGGGACAGGGAAGATGGTTAAAATTGATGGGAAGATGGATGGAGCCAAATACAGGACCATTCTTGAAGAAAACCTGTTGGAGTCTGCAAAAGACCTGAGACTGGGACGGAGATTTGTCTTCCAACAAAACAATGATCCCAAACATAAACCAAAATCTACAATGGAATGCTTCACAAATAAACATATCCAGGTGTTAGAATGGCCAAGTCAAAGCCCAGACCTGAATCCAATCGAGAATCTGTGGAAAGAGCTGAAAACTGCTGTAAATAAACGCTCTCCATCCAACCTCACTCAGCTCGAGCTATTTGCAAAGAAAGAATGGGCAAGAATTTCAGTCTCTCGATGTGCAAAACTGATAGAGACATACCCCAAGCGACTTGCAGCTGTAATCGCAGCAAAAGGTGGAGCTACAAAGTATTAACTTAAGGGGGACGAATAATATTGCACACCCCACTTTTCAGTTATTTATTTTTTTAAAAAGTTTAAAATAAGCAATAAATTTCGTTCAAATTCACAATTGTGTCCCACTTGTTGTTGATTCCTCACCATAACATTAACATTTTTATTTTTATGTTTGAAGCCTGAAATGTGGGAAAAGGTTGAAAAATTCAAGGAAGCCGAATACTTTTGCAAGACACTGTATATACTTATAAATGAAATGTGTAGGTGATGTACACTGATACACATAGTGGGGATGTTACAGTGGGTACAGAAAGTATTCAGACCCCTCTATAATTTTTCACTCTTTGTTTTATTGCAGCCATTTGGTAAATTCAAAAAAGTTCATTTTTTTCTCATTAATGTACACTTTGCACCCCATCTTCACAGAAAAAAACCTCCTGAAATGTAAAAAAATTGTTTAAAAGAACAGAGAGTCCTCAGTGGTTGATACCTTTTAATGGCTAACTGAAAAGATGGTAATAATTGCAAGCTTTCGAGTTAGCCATCTTTTCAGTTAGCCATTAAAAGGTATCAACCACTGAGGACTCTCTGTTCTTTTAAACAATTTTTTTATCTCTACTGGCTAACACGGTACAAAGATATATTTTACTTGTCCTGAAATGTAGATATTTTTGCAAATTTATTAAACTAGAAAAACTGAACTATCACATGGTCATAAGTATTCAGACCCTTTGCTCAGACACTCATATTTAAGTCACATGCTGTCCATTTCCTTGTGATCCTCCTTGAGATGGTTCTACTCCTTCATTGGAGTCCAGCTGTGTTTAATTAAACTGATAGGGCTTGATTTGGAAAGGCACACACCTGTCTATATAACACCTAACAGCTAACAGTGCATGTCAGACCAAATGAGGATCATGAGGTCAAAGGAACTGCCCAAAGAGCTCAGAGACAGAATTGTGGCAAGGCACATATCTGGGCAAGCTTACATTTCTGCAGTAGTCAAGGTTTCTAAGAGCACAGTGGCCTCCATAATCCTTAAATGGAAGACGTTTAAGACCACCAGAACTCTTCCAAGACCTGGCCGTCCAGCCAAACTGAGCAATCATGGGAGAAGAGCCTAGGTGAGAGAGGTAAAGAAGAACCCCAAGATCACTGTGGCTGAGCTCCAGAGATGCAGTAGGGAGATAGGAGAAAGTTCCACAAAGTCAACTATCACTGCAGCCCTCCACCAGTCGGGCCTTTATGGCAGAGTGGCCCGCTGGAAGCCTCTCCTCAGTGCAAGACATATGAAAGCCCGCATAAAGTTTTGAAAAAAACACATAAAGGACTCCCAGACTATGAGAAAAAGAGAATTTTGTTACTTACCGTAAATTCTTTTTCTTATAGTTCCGACATGGGAGACCCAGACCATGGGTGTATAGCTTCTGCCTCCGGAGGACACACAAAGTACTACACTCAAACGTGTAGCTCCTCCCTCCTAGCATATACACCCCCTGGTAGACAGTCCTAGCCAGTTTAGTGCAAAAGCTGAAGGAGGACATCCACCCACAAGTAGAGACAGAGCAAAACCCGGAACAACCGGAACCTCTGTCTACAACAACAGCCGGTGATAACACACGGAACAAGAAACTGCCAACAGGCAACAGGGAGGGTGCTGGGTCTCCCATGTCGGAACTATAAGAAAAAGAATTTACGGTAAGTAACAAAATTCTCTTTTTCTTCATCGTTCCTTATGGGAGACCCAGACCATGGGACGTTCTAAAGCAGTCCATGGGTGGGAATAAACAGAAAACTGAGAAGTAGGTGAAACCTAACTTCACAAATGGGCGACAGCCGCCTGAAGGATGCGTCTGCCCAAGCTCGCATCTGCCAAAGCAAGAGCATGCACTTGGTAGTGCTTCGAAAAGGTATGCAGACTAGTCCAAGTGGCAGTCTGACAGATCTGCTGAGTCTTAGCCTGGGCCTGAAAGCCTAAGAGGGACCGACAGCTCTGATCAAATGTGCCTTGATCCCCGGCGGGAGAGGCACTTGAGTACACTGGTAGGTATCGGAAAAAAGGCCGACCTAAACCAACGAGCCAGGGTCGGCTTAAATGCCGAGAGGCCCTTACGCTGACCAGCGGTCAGCACAAAGGAGAGGTGCACCGCCTAAGAACCGCGGTGCGAGTCACATAGATCCGGAGCGCCCGCACCAGATCCAGAGTATGCAACGCCCTTTCAAAGCGATGAACGGGAGCCGGACAAAAGGAAGGCAGGAAAAATGCCCCGGTTAAGGTGGAAGCAGCAACCACCTTAGGGAGAAAGTCCGGAGTCGGACGGAGAACCACCTTGTCTTGGTGAAGGAGGACTCCGAAGAGAGTGCGGCCACAACAGAGACTCCCTTGAGGGAAGTTATGGCCACTAGAAAGACCACTTTCTGTGAAAGACTAAGCAAAGAAACCTCCCTAAGAGGCTCAAAGGGGGGTTTCCGGAAACCGTGAGGACCGAATTAAGGTCCCAGGGCTCCAAAGGCCGCCGGTAAAGCGGAATAATGTGAGATGCGCCCTGCATGAAGGAGCGCACCTGGACCAGCCGGGCGATACGCCGCTGGCACAACGCTGACAGAGCCGAGACCTGTCCCTTAAGGGAATTAAGGGATAGTCGTAGCTGCAGACCGGACTGTAGAAGGGACAGGAGGGTCGGCAAGGCCAAAAGGCCGAGGGATACTTCCGAGCTCGAGGCATAGTGGAGATGACTTCAGGAGGGATACCAGAAGTCGTCAAGATCCATGACTCAAACGCCACGCCGTCAATCTGAGAACTGCAGGTTCTGGCGGAAAGACGGACCTCGTGAGAGAAGGTCTGGACAGTCCGGGAGATGCTATGGCATCTCTACGGACAGACGGAGCAGGTCAGGGTACCAAGCTTGCCTGGGTCAGTCTGGAGTAATGAGAATGACCCGACGGCCCTCCTTTCTGATCTTGCGCAGGGCAAGAACTAGAGAGTGAAACACGTAAGACAGACGAAGCTGGGACCAAACTTGAACCAGTGCGTCTGCCGCAAAAAACCTGAGGATCGTGGAGCCACGGTTTGACGGCTGAGACAATCTGCCTCTCAGTTTCCCACGTCTGAGATGTGGGCTGCGGACATGGTGGACTAGGAGTCCTCCGTCCACTGAAGAATGCGATGAACCTCCAACATTGTCAGGCGGATGAGTGTCCCGCCCTGGAGGAGGATGTAGGCAAACGCTGTAGCGTTGTCTGACTGGACTCGAATGTGCCTGGCCGCCAACAGATGGCGAAGGCTTAGAGAGCTAGAAACACAGCTCTGATTTCCAGCACGTTGATCCAGAGGGCTAATTCGGACAGAGTCCAAGTGCTCTGCGCTCCATGGTGGAGATATACTGCTCCCCAGCCGGATAGACTAGCATCTTGGTGAGGATCACCCGGGACGGAGCCAGGAAAGAGCGTCCCTGAGACAGAGGGGCCGAAGCCACCACTGAAAAGAACCCCTGGTCTGTGGCGAAACCGCCACCCCGTGGAGGAGGAAGTCCGCTTGTTCCAACAGCGGAAAATATCCAGCCGCATAGGACGCAGATGGAACTAGGCAAGGAAATCGCTTCCATTGACACCACCAACTGATCCAGCACCTGTATTAGGTGCCTGATGGAACGACGTCGACCGCCAGCGGGGGGACTGCTGTTTGACTAAAGGCAGCTTCACAAGTGCCGACAGAGTCTCGAATTGCGTCCCTGGGAATATGAACTTCTGGGTCGAAGTCAGAGTGGGCTTGGACAGAATGACAAACCACCCGAATTGGTAGAGTGGCGAAAGTGAGCGAGGCACTCCGCTAACAGTTTGCACTGGATGAAGCCCAAACTAGAAGGCTGTCCAGGACAAAAGGATCACTGCCAACCCCTAGAGGTGCAGGACCGCAATCACAGCTGCCCCGCCCTTGAGAATACTCGAGGGGCCGTGGCTAACCAAAAGGAAGAGCCACGAATTGGACCACTCTGAATGCAAAACGTAGCCAAGGCTGGTGTGAAACTGCGATTGGCACATGCAGATAGGCATCTCTGATGTCGATGGATGCTAGGGAATCTCCTTGGGTCATTGATTGATCGCAGAGACTCCATGCAACAATGCCGCACCTGAACATGCTTGAGTAGCTTGAGATCCAGGTCGGAAGGCATCGCCCTCTTCGGGTACTAGGAATAGATTTAAGCAGAAATCTCAGAACCGTTCACAGTCGGGAACCGGTACAATTACTCCAGTGGCCTGCAAGAATGCCACAGCCTGTGAGAAGGCGCGGCCTTGGAGCAGGGGGGAGTTGCAGAAAAAAACCTGTTTGGCGGGCTAGATAGAATTCTATCCTGTAGCCGTGGGAGATAGTATCTCGCACCCACTGATCGGAGACGTGTTAAAAGCATACGTCGCCAAAGTGGGAGAGCCTGCCAGCGACCAAGGACGTTGCTGGCGTGGCCAGATAGCCAGGAGGAGGCTGACTTAGTGGCAGCATCTCCTGCGGTCTTCTCGTACGCCATTTGGGTTTATGATCCTTGGCTGAGCCAGTGGACGAGGCCGAGGGCTTAGAGAACGATCAGATGGAGGAACGAAAAGAACGAAACCTCGACTGATTCGTGGCATGGAAGAACTCTTCCCGCCAAGAGCTTCCTTAATAATTTCATCCAGTTGTTCCCGAATAGTCTGGTCCCAGCAAAAGGGAGCCCAGCAAGGAACTTCTTTAGAAGCCTCCGCGCTCCAGTTCCGAAGCCACAGGAGCTTGCGGAGAGCGAGGAAATTAGCCGAGGCCACCGCAGTGCGGTGAGAGTCTCCAGCATGGCAGACATGGCATAGGATGAAAAGACTGAAGTCTGGAAGTTAAGGCAACCATTTCGGGCAAAGAGTCCCTGTGAGGGAATGCATCTCCTCCAGAGAAGCAGAGATGGCTTTGAGAACCGCACTGCTGCAAGAGCTGGGGAGAACGAGGCCCTTGCCGCCTCCATACAGATTTGGCCAGAAGGACAACCTGGCGGACAGCAAAGCCGTAAGTGAGGAGCCATCAGCCACTGATACAATGGTCCGGGCTGAGTGTCTAAACACCAGAGGGACCACCTTTGGTGAATGAGCCCGCTCCTTGACCACCTCTGGTGGAAAGGGAAAACTGCCATCAGAACCACGCTTTGGGAAACGTTTGCCAGAGCAGACCCTGGGCTTGGTCACAGTGGCCTGAAAACTGGAGTGGTTAAGGAACACACTCATTGTTGTCTTAGGCAAGGTAAACTGGTGCCTTTTTGCCAGAGAGGGTTGTTCCTCTGATACTGGCGGATTGAGGTCCAGTACAGAATTAATGTACAGTGGATAGGGGGGTGCGGTGGGCACACTTGGTGTGTAGAGAGGAGCATATATGTGTTGTGCTTCTCTGGTCCCCCCGGTTCAGTGGGTTTTTTATTGAGAGTGGGGGCCTGCTGTCAGCCACTGATACAACCATCCGGGCTAAATACTAGACACCGGAGGGACCACCCTTGGTGAATGAGCCCACTCCTTGACCACCTGTGGTGGAAGGGAGAAACAGTCATCAGAACCACGCTTTGGGAGCGTCTGTCAGGACAGGCTCTGGGCTTGGTCCAGTGGGCGGAAAACTGGAGTGGTTAAGGAACACACTCCTTGTTCTCTGTAAGGTATACTGATGCCTTTCTGCCAGAGGGGGATACTCCCCTGATACAGGCGGATTGAGGTCCAGTACAAATATAATGGACGTAATCAAATCATTAGCATCTGCATCACCTTTGGACAGATCAATGGCACATTAAGTAGCGTCCGAGCCCCCAGAAAAGACATCCTCCTTGTCCCGTAAGTCAGCTCGTGAATCAGAGCTGCGGGACGGGGAGGACAGGGGACCCTGCGTCTCCATTTTAGGACGACGGGGACTGAGACCAGAGGAAGAGTCCTCTGAGAGCTTGCTGAGCAAGCCGTAGCAGCAGAAGCGCCCTGAAGGGGGCTAATGCATGCTCAGCACCACCGGAGCAGCTGGAGGGACCACTGATGAGCCTCCAGGCTGAGGGATCACTGTGTTTATGTGGTCAGTACAGGCAGTACGGGTCTACATGCAGTGCATATTAAAAACAGTCTTGCAGCCTTGCTCTGATGTGAGACATGCTGCAGAAGTGGGGGCTCTGTGAGGGAATGCATCTCCAGAATGACCCCCAACAGAGAATATAAACAGAGAAAATAAGCAGCTGCACAACTGTGCCAGACCGTTTAACATACATTTCTGTGCTCTCCAGTCCCCCAGCCCAGGCCCTCATGTGTCACAATGTGGGATCTCTGTGCCTATGCAGGCATTGAGAACGCTGATAAAATGGCGACCGGAGCGAGGAGAGGGGGCGGGACCCACTCTGAGAGCGGGCAAATGATGTAGACAGGGGAGGGAATCTCTCCTCAGTGAGGAGTATCCGTTCCCTGTGCTGCACAGCCGCTGGGCGGAGCCACACTGTCCCTCTGCATAACTAATATGCAGGGGCAGTGAAACCGAAACTAGGCCTCAGGCGAAGCCGGGGCCTAGATTTAAACATGCGGCCAGCGTGCAGGCACCATCGGCGCGGTTCTCCAGTGAAAACTGGGGAACCGGCCGGAAATGTTACCACAGACATAAAACACACTCCCCCCAATAAATGAAGTACAAGGGACCCATGGAAAGACCACTTTCAGTGGTAAAGACATCTCAATACTTAGCTTCTGAGACGCAGGGCCATGTCCCTGGGGGGGGGGTAAACGCTCCGTCCGGCAGAATCCTGAACAGGGCTGCAGATGGAGACCGGTCTCCTGCAAAGCAGTGAGAACTGTGTCGGCTCCCACTTCAAGCCAGAGCCCTAGGGGGTGGTGAAGGAGCGCAGCATGTGAAGGCTCCAGCCTTGTGAAATCAACCTTAACAGCACCGCCGACACAGTGGGGTGAGAAGGGACATGCCGGGAGTCCAGACTGGACCCGCTTTTCTTCCAAATCTTTGAAATCCAAAAAATCAAAAATCAGAGAATGCATGTGTGTGTGTGACCTCCTGAACACAAAGCATTGAAACTGGCTAGGACTGGCTACCAGGGGGTGTATATGCTAGGAGGGAGGAGCTACACGTTTGAGTGTAGTACTTTGTGTGTCCTCCGGAGGCAGAAGCTATACACCCATGGTCTGGGTCTCCCATAAGGAACGATGAAGAAATATGATTTTCTGGTATGATGAGATGAAGATAGAACTTTTTGGGGATAATTCTAAGCGGTGTGTGTGGAGAAAACAAGGCACTGCTCATCACCTGCTTAATACAATCCCAACAGTGAAACACGGTGGTGGCAGCATCATGCTATGGTGGTGTTTTTGAGCTGCTGAGACAGGACAACTGGTTGCAATTGAAGGAAAGATGAATGCGGCCATGTACAGAGATATCCTGGAAGAAAACCTCTTCCAGAGTGCTCTGGACCTCAGACTTGGCTGAAGGTTCACCTTCCAACAAGACATTGACCTTAACCACACAGCTAAAATAACAAAGAAGTGGCTTTAGAACAACTATGACTATTCTTGACTGGCCCAGACAGAGCCCTGACCTAAACCCAATTAAGCATCTCTGGAGAGACCTGGAAATGGCTGTCCACCAACGTTCACCATCCAACCTGACGGAACTGGAGAGGATCTGCAAGGAAGAATGGCAGAGGATCCTCAAATCCAGGTGTGAAAAACCTGTTGCATCATTCCCAAGAAGACTCATGGCTGTACTAGCTGAAAAGGGTGTGTCTACTCAGTACTGAGCAAAGGGGTCTGAATACATATAACCATGTGATATTTCAGTTTTTCTTGTATAATAAATTTGCAAAAAATTCTACATTTCTGTTTGTTTTTCTATCAAGATGGGGTGCAGAGTGTACATTAATGAGAAAAAAATCAACTTTTTTGAATTTACTAAATGGCTGCAACTAAACAAAGAGTGAAAAATTTAAAGGGGTCTGAATACTTTCCGTACCCACTGTATATACACTACATGTAGCACGGAGATAATATACACTGGTAAATGTAGTGAGGAGAGGATATATACTGGTACCGGTACAGAGGGTATGATATACCCTTGCACATGTAGTGAGGTGATAAACCCTGGCATTTGTCATAAGGAAATGATATACACTGGTACATGTAGTGAGGAAGTGATTTACTCTGGTTTATGTTTTGAGGAGATGATAAACACTGGTTCATGAAGTGAGGCGGTTATATACAGTTACATGTATTTAGGAGGATATAAAAACTGGTATAAGTAGTGAGGAACTGATACGCACTAGTACATGTGGTAAGGTGAAATTGATATAAGCAGTGTGGAGATTATATATTAGCACATGTGGTTAGGAGATGATATACACTGGTACATTCAGTGAGATGATATACACTGGTACATGTAGTGCGGAGGTGATATATACTGGTATGTGTAGTGAGATGATATACACTGGTACATGTAGTGCGGAGGTGATATATACTGGTATGTGTAGTGAGGAGATGATATATACTGGTACATGTAGTGAGGAGGTGTGATATACAATGGTATATGTAGGGAGATTATATGGTACATGTAGTGAGGAGGAGATGATATACAATGGTACATGTAGGGAGATTATATGGTAAATGTAGTGAGGAGGTGTGATATACAATGGTACATGTAGGGAGATTATATGGTACATGTAGTGAGGAGGAGATGATATACAATGGTACATGTAGGGAGATTATATGGTACATGTAGTGAGGAGGTGTGATATACAATGGTACATGTAGGGAGATTATATGGTAAATGTAGTGAGGAGGTGTGATATACAATGGTACATGTAGGGAGATTATATGGTACATGTAGTGAGGAGGAGATGATATACAATGGTACATGTAGGGAAATTATATGGTACATGTAGTGAGGAGGTGTGATATACAATGGTACATGTAGGGAGATTATATGGTAAATGTAGTGAGGAGGTGTGATATACAATGGTACATGTAGGGAGATTATATGGTACATGTAGTGAGGAGGAGATGATATACAATAGTACATGTAGGGAGATTATATGGTAAATGTAGTGAGGAGGTGTGATATACATTTGTACATGTAGGGAGATTATATGGTACATGTAGTGAGGAGGAGATGATATACAATGGTACATGTAGGGAGATTATATGGTACATGTAGTGAGGAGGTGTGATATACAGTGGTACATGTAGGGAGGAGATGATATATACTGGTACATGTAGGGAGATTATATGGTACATGTAGTGAGGAGGTGTGATATACATTGGTACATGTAGGGAGATTATATGGTACATGTAGTGAGGAGGAGATGATATACAATGGTACATGTAGGGAAATTATATGGTACATGTAGTGAGGAGGTGTGATATACAATGGTACATGTAGGGAAATTATATGGTAAATGTAGTGAGGAGGTGTGATATACAATGGTACATGTAGGGAAATTATATGGTACATGTAGTGAGGAGGTGTGATATACAATGGTACATGTAGGGAGATTATATGGTACATGTAGTGAGGAGGAGATGATATACAATGGTACATGTAGGGAGATTATATGGTAAATGTAGTGAGGAGGTGTGATATACAATGGTACATGTAGGGAAATTATATGGTACATGTAGTGAGGAGGAGATGATATACAATGGTACATGTAGGGAGATTATATGGTACATGTAGTGAGGAGGAGATGATATACAATGGTACATGTAGGGAGATTATATGGTACATGTAGTGAGGAGGTGTGATGTACAATGGTACATGTAGGGAGATTATATGGTACATGTAGTGAGGAGGAGATGATATACAATGGTACATGTAGGGAGATTATATGGTACATGTAGTGAGGAGGTGTGATATACAATGGTACATGTAGGGAGGAGATGATATATACTGGTACATGTAGGGAGATTATATGGTACATGTAGTGAGGAGGTGTGATATACATTGGTACATGTAGGGAGATTATATGGTACATGTAGTGAGGAGGTGTGATATACAATGGTACATGTAGGGAGATTATATGGTACATGTAGTGAGGAGGTGTGATATACAATGGTACATGTAGGGAGGAGATGATATATACTGGTACATGTAGGGAGATTATATGGTACATGTAGTGAGGAGGTGTGATATACATTGGTACATGTAGGGAGATTATATGGTACATGTAGTGAGGAGGTGTGATATACACTGGTACATGTAGGGAGATTATATGGTACATGTAGTGAGGAGGTGTGATATACACTGGTACATGTAGGGAGATTATATGGTACATGTAGTGAGGAGGTGTGATATACACTGGTACATGTAGGGAGATTATATGGTACATGTAGTGAGGAGGTGTGATATACACTGGTACATGTAGGGAGATTATATGGTACATGTAGTGAGGAGGTGTGATATACACTGGTACATGTAGGGAGATTATATGGTACATGTAGTGCGGAGGTGATATACACTGGTTCATGTAGTGAGGAGATTATATACACTGTTACATGTAGTGAGAAAATATACATTGCTACACGTAATGAGGAGGTGCTAAACACTGATATGTATTGAGGAAGTAATATACAGTGTTATATAGTGAGGATATGCTCTACACTGATATGTAATGATGAGGTGATGGATATGTTGTGAGGAGGATATGCCTACGACATGATCTAGAGAGACATACTGGTTCATTATTACATGATGGATGAACTGAGATCACCGTCCATATGATGCAGGAATGGATGATACATGCAGTCAGCATGCACTGGCACTACATGGCATGATGATGGATATCACTGTACACGCAGATAACACATGCACGCCTGCTCTATGTGTACATATTACACAGAGCAAGGCACCCGCAGGTTACCGGAGTCATGCTCCCCCAGGAAAGTGTCATCCTCCCCAGCTCTCGGCACAGGCTCGCCCCCGGTTTCCTCTTCTGGCAGACGGGGAAAGCTGGTGATGCTCATGTAGTCTACAGGGGAATATGAGCCCAGAGATCGCCCAGGGCCCGTGTCAGCCATCGCCACCAGCCTGTGACGTCACCACACTGTGGAGGGTGGGAGATGCAGAATGGCAGAGACGTCGGTAGGTGGCGCTGGTTCCAAGTCATCAATGATGATAGGAAGGGAGATAAGTAATGCCGGATCCTCGGCCACATCCACTGATGATTCAGGGGCTGCCAGTACGAGAATGCAGGACAGCCATGAGCAGTGGTACGGCCCAGGGATGCTGGTGTGTGTGGTGCTGCCAGGGTCCCCTGTGTGAGCAGGCCCCAGTGTGTGCTTATTGTGTGCTGCCTCCTGCCTGCTGGCACTGCACATTGGAGGTTTAGGACCATTGATAGTTATAAACTCTCTGTATTTATTGCTAGAGATGTCATCCCATTAAGATGGACACAATCACAGGGTGCAAGTGTGACCCCATCTTAGGCCTGACACACAGGTCCATAGAAAACATGTGCGTGTCTCGCGGTCCGTTTTTCGGGTCCGTGTTCCGTGTTGGATGTCCGTTTCTCCGGTACGTGTTACATCAGTGTGATGGCGTATGTTTGCCGTGCGTGCATGTGGAATGTCCGTGTATGCGTGAGATACGTGTGTGCAGTCCGTGTGTCTTGAGCCGTTTCACCATTAAAAAAATAAAAAAAACGCACACGGACCATACGGAAAGCACAAGTACATGGTCCGTGTCATGTGCGTGCACACACGGACCCATTGACTTTAGCGGGTCAGTGTCTGCGTGATGCCGGCGAAACGCGGACATGTCATCCGTGTAAAAAAACGCACACACGTACAAACCACACGGACACACGTTCTGTGTGGCTTTACATATGTGTGCCTGTTACCAGAGGGTAACATTGGTGCACGTGTATTCGTGCCGCCGCTACGTGTCAAAAAGTCCCAAACGTACCGGCGGCACGGATGTGTGTCGCAGGCCTTACACAGTGATGACAGACCCTTTATCAGTCGAGACCAGTGATTTTCCATTTTTCTTTTATTCCTCCCCTTCTTCCAAGAGCCATAACTTTTTATTTTCCATCAATAGCCATATGAGGGCTTGTTTTTTGTGAGATGAGTTGTACTTTTGAACAACACCATTCATTCTGTCCAATATTGTACTGAAAAATGCAAGTGCGGTGAAATTGCAAAAAATAGTGCAATTGCGATTGGTTTTTTAATTTTTTTATTTACCACATTTGCTATATGGTGAATCTTACATGTCGGTGTGGTGCCTCAGGTCGGTACGAGCTCGTAGATACCAAACACCTATAGCTTTACTTTTATCTAAAAGGTGACAAAATTCAGAAGTTTGCAAAACAAAAAACTAAAAAAATTAATTGCGCTTTTGTCGCCATTTTCTGAGCCCCGTAGCGTTCTCATTTTTCAGGATCTGGGGCTTAGTGAAGGCTTATTTTTTATGTCTTGAGCTGATGTTTTTAATTATACCATTTTTGCGTAGATCCGATGTTTTAATCGCCTGTTATTGCATTTTAACCCCTTCACGTCCGGCCGATTTTTCACTTTCCGTTTTTTTTTCTTCGCCATTCTTCTTCTGAGAGACGTAACTTTTTTATTTTTCAGTCAATATGGTCATGTGAAGGCTCATTTTTTGCGGAACGAGCTGGACTTTCAAATGAAACCAAAAGTTTTACCATATAGTGTACTCGAAAACGGCAAAAAAATTCCAAATGCAGAAAAATTGCAAAAAAAGTGCGATAGCACTATTGTTTTTGAGATATTTTATTCACTGTGTTCACTATATGGTAAAACTGATGTATGGGTGTGATGCCTCATGCGAGTTCGTAGACACCAAACATGTATAGGTTTACATTTATATAAGGGGTTAAAAAAAATCGGAAGTTTGTCCAAAAAAAGTGGCGCATGTTTTACGCCATATTATATTCCATGAGCCGTAGCGTTCTCATTTTTTCGGGATCTATGGCTCAGTGGTGGCTTATTTTTTGCGTCTCGAGCTGACATTTTTACTTGTAGCATTTTTGCGCAGATGCTACGTTTTGATCACCTGTTATTGCATTTTGCGCAAAAGTTGTGGCGACAAAAAAACGTCATTTTGGCATTTGGAATTTTTTTGCCGCTACGCCGTTTACTGATCAGAATAATTGATTTTATATTTTGATAGATCGGGCGTTTCTGAACACGGAGATACCAAATGTGTGTATATTTTTTATTTTTTTAACCCTTTAATTTTCAATGGGTTGAAAGGGGGGTGATTTGAACTTTTAGGTTTTTTGTGTTTTTTTTTTAATTTTTTTAAAAAAAATTTTTTACTTTTTTCTTTAGTTTACTAGTCCCCCTAGGGGGCTATAGCGATCAGCAATCCGATCGTTCTGCACTATCTGCTGATCACAGCTGCACAGCTGTAAACAGCAGATACTCTCACTTTTTGCTTCACTGAGCTCCAGGGCCAAGTGAAATGGAAAGTAATTCATGGCAGGTACAGGAGTCATCACATGACCCTGTGCTACCATGACAACTACCGGAAGTCATGTGATCACGTCACATGACTTCCGGTATCGGGCGATAAGTAAAAGTTTACCGCCGATGCCGTTATAATGGCACTGTCACATATTGACAGTTCCATTTAACGGGTTAAACGGCACGAGCAGATAACGATTCTGCTCGTGCCTAGCAGGCACACATCTCAGCTGTGAAAATCAGCTGAGATGTGCACCGATCGCGGCATGCTGCCGCCGGCAGACCGCGGGCAGTAACACTATGACCGCTAGGACGTAATATTACTGGTCGTTAAGGGGTTAATGCAATATTGTGACAACCAAAAAGACATGATTTTGCAATTTGGATTTTTCTCTCATTACGCCCCTGTTACCAATCAGATTAATTGATTTTATATTTTGATAGATCGGGCGTTTCTGAATGCGGCAATACCAAATATGTGTGGGTTTTTGTTTTTTTATTGTTTTATTCTCAATGGAGCAAAAGGGAGGTGATTTGACCTTTTACATTTTTTTATTTTTTATTATATTTTTAAACTCTTTATTTTTTATTTTTACATTTTTTACTTATTTTACTAGTTATGGAAAAAAAACAGTGGCATGAAAGGGTACTTATTCTGATCCGCCGTTTTAAAATGGCAGCAAAAAAAAGTGAATAGAACCCCCCAGTGTCGGAAAATCTCTGGGGCTTTAAGTACCAGGGGTAGCTGAGACCCTGGAGATCACGATTCGGGCCGGTTTTTTCCGGTCTCTGGTCACATGATCACCGGTATACACTGTATAACCGTGATGATGTTAGAGTAAATGGCAGCGCCGGAAAAAAATGATTTATCTCCCACCTGGCATGATCAAACATGTCAGATGGGAGATAAATGTCCTCCCCGGTCCCCCGGTGTGGCCAAAGTGCCCCCCATCCACCTTCTCCCCGATCATCTAAAATGGCGGCCGCACGAGTAGTGTGCAAGCTGCATTCACCTTCCTCCTCTGATTTTTGTCGCATCTGACATGAAAAGTCCTCCCCCGGTTCAGCCAGGTCACCCGCTCTCATCCCCAGGTCTCCTCCAGTCTCTCAGTACCTCCTGCAGCGCCGATCTCCTGCAATCCCTCCTCCTCCTTCTCTAAAGATTCCACCTCTGTTATGAACTGGCACCCGTAGACAATCACAATAAATTGTTAATTTATTCAGGAAATCAGGAAAACACAAAACCACAAGAGTGGTTGGAAACTAAGCTGACTGCAATCCCCTATCTATCGGACAACACTAGCAGTGGGATGTTCCTAACACACCTAGACATCTCGTCACTGCCGGAGAACACTTTCTACACCTCAAAGATAGAAATGAGGAATCCTAACTTGCCTCGGAGCAGTCCCCAAAGAAATAGCAAGCCCCCAACATGCAATGACGGTGATGTAAGAAAACACAATACACAGATAGAAAATATAGATTAGCAAAGGTGAGGCCCAACTTAGGGGTGCTTCACACACAGCGAGATCGCTGCTGAGTCACTGTTTTTGTGACGCAGCAGTGACCTCATTAGCAATCTCGCTGTGTGTGACACCGAGCAGCGATCTGGCCCCTGCTGTGAGATCGCTGCTCGTTACACACAGCCCTGGTTCATTTTTTTATTGTTGCTCTCCCGCTGATAAGCACACATCACTGTGTGTGACAGCAAGAGAGCAACAATCCTGAATGTGCAGGGAGCAGGAGCCGGCATCTGGCAGCTGCGGTAAGCTGTAACCAAGGTAAACATCGGGTAACCAAGGTGGTTACCCGATATTTACCTTCGTTACCAGTCTCCGCCGCTCTCACGCTGCCAGTGCCGGCTCCCAGCTCTCTGCACATGTGGCTGCAGTACACATCGGGTAATTAACCCGATGTGTACTGTAGCTAGGAGAGCAGGGAGCCAGCGCTAAGCAGTGTGCGCGGCTCCCTGCTCTCTGCACATGTAGCTGCAGTACACATCGGGTAAGTAACCCGATGTGTACTGTAGCTAGGAGAGCAGGGAGCCAGCGCTCAGTGTGCGCGGCTCCCTGCTCTCTGCACATGTTGCAGCACAGCGACGCGTGTCGTTATGATCGCTGCTTCGGCTGCTGTGTTTGACAGCTAAACAGCGATCATAACAGCGACTTACAAGGTCGCTGTTACGTCACAGAAAATGGTGACGTAACAGCGACGTCGCTGTCGCTTAGTGTGAACCCAGCTTTACTAGATACAACAGGACAGGAAAGATAACTGATTGCGGCCAGCAAAAAGCCCTGCAAAAAATGCCAAACTCCTGATAAATAAAAATCCTAAAACCACACGGTCTCTCCCCCACTATATCAGGTACTCTTGTGCCAGACACTTTAAACAGAACAGCAGATATAATGGGAACACACAAAATCACAGAACAAATAATATTTTAAGGTGCAAATAATCCAAACATGAACAGGGAGCAAACTCCCTTTCTTGCTGGAGGAACTACCCTGCTCACAAAAAGCAGAGAGACAGATCCTCACAAACAAGAAACCAAAACACAGAACAGAATGGAATAAGCAGAAACACCCTTAAGTGCAATTCCAGCAATTAAGCACAGAAACAAGTAAACTTATCTGGAGTAGATTCAGGCACAGAATAAATGGGAGAAACTGAAGGGAAAACTCCCAGTCATTTTCAGAGGCAGCAGGAAGCATTCATCACCGGCAGCCGCCAGGGAGAAACTGCTCTCCTAAATACACTAGACTAATCTGCAATAGGACTTCCTGAATTCCTAATTAATTCCATCACCTGTTTGAGTCACAGATTCAGACTCAGCTTCATTACAATTCCTGGCCACCAGAGGGAGCTCCACACCAGCACCCACTTGGATGACATTCACAACACACCTCCCTGTGCGCAGTGATACTGAGATTACTGCAGCTCACACTGCTGTAGTGTGAAGCCTGGTAGTGTGTGTACAGTATTCTCAGGTCACTGCACCCACACTCCTCACATGGAGTGCCTGCACTCCAAGAAAATGGGGCATACATTCACTGAGTGTGCCCCACATATTCTGGAAGGTCCACAATCATCGTGGGACCTCCAAAATGGATTACGGCGGACTGGATTTTTTTTTTCAATAAATTGGTGAAAGAGAGAATGTGTTGGGGAGTACTTGGGGAAAGGGTACCTATTCTGATCAGCCATTTTAAAACGGCAGCAATAAAAAAGTGAATAGAATCCCCCAGTGTCGGAAAATTATTTCCAATGATGTTCAGATTAGGGGACTTTGAGGGCTATTGTAAAACCTTCAGCTTGCGCCTTTTGAGGTAGTGTATTGTGGATTTTGGCGTATGTTTAGGATCATTATCCATTTGTAGAAGTCATCCTCTTTTCAACTTCAGATTTTTTACAGATGGTGTTATGTTTGCATCAAGACCTTGTTGAAATTTAATTAAATCTATTTTTCACTCTACCTGTGAAATGTTCCCCGTGCCATTGGCTGCAACACAACTCCAAAGCAGGAATCATCCACCCCCATGTTTAATGGTTAGTGATATGTTCTTTTCCTGAAATTCTGTGACCTTTTCTCTTCACACATACCTTTGATCATTGTGGCCAAAAAGTTCTATTTTAACGTCATCGGTCAACAGGACTTGTTTCCAAAATGCATCAGCTTGCTTAGATGTTCTTTTGCATACTTCTGACACTGAATTTTATGGTGAGGACGCAGGAGAGGTTTTCTCATGATGACTCTTCCATGAAGGCCATTTTGGTGTAGTAGATAACCTCTCAAAAGAAGGATATAACACCAATGATAACTATAGTATAACCTCCGAATACTCCAGAATATACAGTATATAGCCCAATAACTTTATTCAACCGAAGCAATTATAAGGATAATAATTACACATTTTATTGAATCATTAAAATTACATATTTGTGCAGATGTCTCTGAACAGTAGAACAATGTACTACAACTTCAGAGTCTGCTAAATCTTCCTGAAGGTCTTTTGCAGTCAAGGGGGGTTCCAATTTGCCTCTCTGGAGTTCAAAAAGAAAAAAATCAAAGTGATGGGTCATGCTGATCAAAGAGCAGATGATGGATATTTTCAAAGCTGAAATAATTTATTATTTTGAAGCCACAATGCGTTTCGAGGGCATGTCCTCCCTCTTCCTCAGGTAGCACTAAAATGAACTTAAAATATGGACATATATATATATATATATATATATATATATATATATATATATATAGTAATTGCAATTCAAATCAATGGATAAAATTTCACCCCAAATTAATTAATTCCCAAGTAATTGATGATTAATTAACCCCCAATTGACCAGAGGCGAAACAATGAATCCAAGGGAAGCAAATAAGGTAAAATAAAAAGATATTGAATGCAGTAAAATTTAGTAAAAATTAGACTAGATAAATAATCTATATATTAGTTTATAAAATTATTGTTCATAAATGAAGTATATATACTGAAAGTACACAGGTCTATGACCAAGAATATGTAAACCCCAGTTGTAATTTTAACCCCTAGTTACCCTTCAGTTCAACAGAAGAGGAGAGGAGCATAAACATTATCCAATTATTCATATTAAAAATTGGAGAGGATTAAATTAAAATTCTTAAACTAAAAAGTAAGCTGGATATCTTCTGGGGTCTGAAACCAGTAGTAGGGGCTTGAATATAATTTGAATTTATTTTTATTTTATTTTATATTTTATATAGCCCAAAAAGACTATTTTATCCCCTCTGCCTTTTCTTATAAAAATTAATAGGCATTATGAAAATATTTAGACCCTCTGGATATAGTGTAGCCAGTTTTAAAATCCAAAAGGATTCTCGTTCCACCAGTTTCCAGTACCTTTTCCTATCATCTACCGTTATTTGCTCAATAATGACCGTTTTAAAGATGTCCCTATCTTTTTCGTGTTCTAATAAAAAATGTTTAGATAGGCTATGGGTGATTGTGCCATGCCGATCGTTATACCGATAACTATTTAGTCTATTATGTAACATTTGCGTGGTGCGTCCTACATATTGGAAGCCGCACAAACATTCCAGTAAATAGATTATAAAGCTTGAGTTACAACTCAAGTATTGTTTAATTGGGAACTCCTCACCCGTAATATTAGATTTAAAAGTACGTATACCTTGCATTAAGGATTTACAACATAGACATCTGGGTTCACCACAACAATAATTGCCTACTGATTTCATTTGACCAAACTTGCTTTCGATTGTTGAACTATCTTTGTGTGTAACATTACTGGGGGCTATTAGATTTTTCAAGTTTCTACTTCTTCTAAATATAACCCGTGGGTTTATGGGTAGGATCCCTGGGTATTCTGTCACTTCTTACAATATGCCAGTATTTGTTTATCAGGTTTTTTATCTGTTGATGGGAGTCGCTGTAGGTAGTAACCAGACAACTCCCAAAACTGGTATTTATGTCCCCCAACTTGGAAGACAATATCTTTTTCTCTTCAATCCTTGCCAAGCATTTATCCTGGTCTAGTATTTTAGTTTTGAGAAAAATATCAGACAAAATTCTTTTGGGGTAACCTTTACTAGCAAACCTGGTCTTTAATACCCTAGCTTCAGTTTTGAATAAATCAAAGCTTGTATAATTTTTTCTAATACGCCAGTACTGGCCATAGGGAATGTTCCTAATCCATTTCGGAAGATGGCTGCTAGTAACATCTAAATAGCTATTCACAGCCACCTTTTTAAAAAAGGTGGATGTTTCAATGAGAGCTGCATCATTCAATTTGATATTTACATCCAAAAACTGGATAGATTTTCTTGACATGGTTGTGGTAAAGGAGAGCCCCCAATTATTGTTATTCAAAGAATTAATAAAAAATTTCAGCACTTTTTTCAGAGCCTGACCATATAAAGAAGAGGTCATCTATGAACCTGCGATAAAAGACTAGATGTCCCCTAGCCAGAGGGGCTGTGCAATATGTGACGATTCGAAAAACCCCATGTACAGATTAGCGTTACTTGGAGTGAATCTCGTCCCCATTGTACAGCCCCTCAATTGGCGATAGATACTCCCTTCGAACAAAAAGATATGATTCAAGATAAAATCTTTGGACTTGAGGATAAACTTCCTCTGCGGGACTGGTAAGAGGTCCTCAGCAGTTAGATAGTATTCCACACTTTCCAATCCCAACTGGTAATTAATGTTAGAATAAAGTGAGGAAACATCTAGAGTGAAAAAGAGACAATTTGGCAATGGGGGAAGTTTCCTAAGGATGCTAATGAGGCGGGAAGAGTCCCTGAGATGGGACTCCAATCCCACAACATATTTCTGTAAAAAAATCAATATAATGGGATAAATTGGCTGTACGAGATTTGACCCCAGAAGTAATGGGTCTCCCAGGTGGACTAGTTAAACTCTTATGAATTTTGGGAATAGAGTGATGTTTAATGTCTAAATATTGTTTTTCCTTCTTATTCAATTTTTTTTCCTCATAAGCCTTCTTGATTAAACTTTTATGTCGATTAAAATAATCAAAGGATGGGTCATTATTGAGGACCTCCTAATACCGAATATCACTCCATTGTTTCTTCCCCTCTTCAATGTTCCACCCCCGATCCATCAGCAGCACTCCTCCCCCTTTATCTGCACTCCTGATTATTAAATTGGGATCATTTTTTAAGGAGTTTATAGCCAGCCTTTCTTCCTTGGATAATCTGTCTTACATTGGTGAGGAAAGTTCCTGATATCTTTAAGTAATAGCTGATGGAAAGTCTCCAGTTTATTACCCCTATGATGGTATTGATAAAAATTGGAATTTCCTTTAACGTACACATGCAAAAATATATCATCCTATAACTCATTATTAGTAATACTTTTTTTTACTCTCTAGCAATAGCACAAGCAGCTCTCACAGACATTTTGCTTGGTCTCCCAGACCTTATCTTGACCTTCTCTGTTCCTGTTAACTTCCATTTCTTAATTACATTTCGAACTGAGGATAGGGCAACTTGAAAACGCTTTGCTATGTTCTTCTAGCCTTCTCCTGCTTTGTGGGCCTCCACCATTTTCAGTTTCAGAGTGCTAAGCAGCTGTTTAGAAGAACCCATGGCTGCTTGTTTTTGGCACAAGGTTAGAGGAGGCTGGGTTTTTATAAAGTTGTGAAATTTGCATCACTTGTTCTTTCCTAAAGATGATAGTGAACAAGCCATAACCATAACAGAATAATTATGGTCTGAAACCTTGATCAAAATTATCTGAGCACACAAATATCCAAGAGTGCCCAAATATTTGCCCATTGGCCCATCTTCCTTTTTGTAATTTTTCAAATGTAAAAGATGAAATTATTTTTTTTTGCCTAAAATACAAAAGAAATGTGCCATTTTTAACTTTGTCTTTTAGAGATCATTACATCTTCAACTTTCTTAACTGTTCACAATAACAATAATTTTACCAGGGGTGCCCAAACGTTTACATGCCATTGTACAATAGTGATAATATCACCATACTGCTCATTAAACAAAACAACTTTAATAAAACTGTTATTACACCAGTTCTCTACAGACCATATATGTGTATACTGTACAGACACTTACCATTGACAGTCTCAATGATTGTAGGCATTAATTTTCCCTTTTCTTTTCCATTTGGCTCAGAACGCCATGGCTTCTTCTTACATGCATAACTCGTCCCTCCAAAATAAGCAACACAGACATATTTGGCTTACTGTTGTTCCATCATCTTCCTCACATTCTCCCTAAACTCTACATAAACCAAATAGTGCTATAAATTATGTCCTAGACACTAATAATGCCCCTCTATAGCCTGTACAGTTTCAGTACCCTTTTTTTGTGCCCCATACAATGGCATTCTACCTCTGTGCTTCTACACATTAAAAAAGTTCCCTCTGTGATTCCTTATAGTGAAAATTCTCCTCTGTGCTTCCTTACAGTTATGGTGATGATGTTCGTCCATCACATCGAAGAAGACCTTGACATGTAAAGGGTTGTGCGCTGTACACAATGTGTCTGCAAGTGGCTGATGAGGCCTATGCGGGCACTAAATATTCTGCCACATGTTGGGCAGTCATGTGTGGGCACTATGGTCGCAGCATTTGCAGCCCTGGCTTTGCGGAGTGCTCGCTTCTCTTTTGCTCTAAATGTCCTTCTGGCCTCATATGTCTGGCAGCCGTGGTGGATCAGCATGCGCCATATTGGTCGATCTTGTGCCAGTGTTTCCCAGGAGGTTGTGTTGATATCGAGGGACTTAAAGGAGGCTTTCAACGTTTCTTTGTATCGCTTCCTTTGTCTCCCATGCAATCGCTTTCCTTTAGACAACTCACCATAGAGGAGCTGTTTAGGGATGCGATGGACTGGCATCCTAACTACATGGCCTGCCCAGCGTGTCTGGGCTGCCATCAGCAAGGTGGGAATTGATGGCAGGACTGCTCTGGAGAGAACTTCAGTATCAGGCACCTTATCCTGCCACTGGATCCTCAGAATTCTACGGAGGCAGGTCATGTGGAAGTGGTTCAATTGGCTAGCATGTCTCCTGTATACAGTCTAAATATCACTGGCATACAACAGGGTAGTTAGCACTATTACTCGGTACACTTTGAGCTTTGTAGCAAGATTTATTCCACGTCGGTTCCAGAAGTTGATCATTAGTCTGCCAAATGCAGAGCTTGCCTTGGTGATTCTGCAGTTGACCTCGATGTCAATTGTCACTGCACGGGAGAGGATGCTGCCAAGATATTTAGCTTTCGGAGTTGGCTGATGTATCACTTCAGTCTTTGTTATGTTGATAAGAAGACCAAAGTTATCGCAACCTGCTGCAAAATTATCCACGCTGGTTTGCATTTCATGCTCTGATCCGGCATTCAGGGCACAGTCATAAGCAAAGAGGAGGACACGTAGCACAGTCTCCTTTATCTTGGTGATAGCCTGGAGTCTTCGCAGGTTGAACAAAAGTTTCCCATCAGTCCTGTATCTCAGGCTAACTCCCAAGGAACTGTTCTGGAAGGCATCTGACAGTATGGCTGAAAACATTATGCTGAACAAGGTTGGTGCCAACACGCGCACACATCCAACTTTCACAGTCCAAGTGCAGACTATGATTTCCAGACCGGCCAAGGGTCTCCTGACTATGTATAAAGCTATTACGTTTGGGTCAGGAGTCCTGTGTCTAGATTGAACACCAAAGTCCATACTTGGACCATAAAATTCAGATTTGTGAAACCACTCTAAGGTTTTGATGTACAGTAGAAACACAGTGGATGGGATTTCTAGAAATCCCATGCCCACTGTGCGTGTACTGCCAGCTGTGTTAACCTGACCTGCAGAGCGGCTTTCCGAGTCGCAAGCATGTTAATTCCTTGCTACAAAGTCGCAAGCATCCTCCACAGGGAGAACAGAAGAGAGAGACCACAACTGCCTCAGCTCGGATCGTGGGCACGGGCAGTTGCCCGTGGTCCTGATTGTGGGCATGTACCCTTAAAGTCTTGGATGGTTTCAAAAGATCCCTGCCATGTAAGAAGACACATGGTAGGTTGGGGGCTCCGATGCAGATTTTTGCATGTTCAAGTTACACCGCTGTATAACACCTCTAATGCATGTGTCTGATATTGAAGCCCTTGGTTCTGCTTATCAATTTTCCATTCCCATCTTTACCATTACTGTAATCTGGAATTTATTTACCTTCACCTAGGTATCCTATGAGGTCCGTCCTATAAACTGTTTTCATGATCATCTCACAAAGAACTAATAATTAGCCTGTTAATTACAATGTAATTTGCTGGCGTAGTTGACAATAATTATTGCAAGTAATAGATTCCTCAGAGACATGACGTCCTTAAAGGTCTGTAAATATACATTTCTTGCGTATTGCTGCCTGCTGTCAAGTCAAGACTGGATGGGGACATGAAGCTATTTATATTTTAATTTTTTGGTGTGCTCAATCACTATTTGCAATTGTATCTGTAAATAATTGACACCCGAATGTAGGTAGCTCGGGATTGTAAGCAGAGTATTAGAATAACTCATGGTGTTTCATAGTAGATGTGGCATGAGTTAGGGCTCATTTAGACAACAGATTTTCATATATGAGTTCTATCTGTGGTTTTTTTTTGACAGATAGAATTAGTACCTTGTATAGTCTATGGGGCGTATTAGGGCTTGCTCACACTGGCATATAACACAGCCAAGTGCTATTCGATGTGTTATTGGATAGCTCTTGGCCCAATGTTATACTATAAAGCAGTGCTGACCAACGCTTCTTTTCTCATGCCAAGTTACCATATTGTCAATGTTTTCAACTAAAACTTTCCCCTTACGGAAAAAGTCTGATAAATAAATGTTATGTACACATGTTAAAAAAAAAAAACAAAAAAAAACAAACAGAAAAAGGTCGTCGTCTTGGTATGGCGTTTAGGGTACAGAGGTCAAATTCAATTAATAAAGCAGTAGTTAAAAAAACCAGAAGTTTCTTGACTACTGCTATTCTATGTTGTACATCACACAATATACAGTATGTATAATGTGTCCACTGTGTCATGCATTGCTCTACCTATCTTTATCGTTGAGCTGTGCTGTTCTCTCACTATCCAGATCAAAAAATTGCTGCGGCATTCCCTTCCTCTGTTTTTATAAAGGCTCTGATAGTCCCTCATTGGCTGTGCTTTATCAGTTAATGTGTTAGCACAGCTGAAAGGTTTATGAAGAAGACCGTCGATTCGAGACCAAGGTCATGTGAGTCTTGTGTGGATGATGCAAATTTTACTTTATCTTTATTCATTAAATTTATAAAGAGAAGATATTCAATCACAAAGCACTAGCCAAAGAAGGTAGAAGAATAAAGAGAAAAGGATATAAGCATAAGAAGCATAAAGAGAAGATGGAAGAGCAAGGGAAGAGGGAAAGGAGGGAAGGCAATAGGGAGAGGTGATCAAAAGTGGGACCCAAAGAATGGAGGTCAGTTCTCCCCAATAAAAGCAGATCATCCGACGATCTAAATTCCATTCAATAAAACCAGGTTTTCTAGAATTGATCATATTAATCGTAGAAGTGAGTTCCCCATTAAAATAACTTATTTTAGTAAACCAGAAGGAGAATGTCGAAGTGGTATTTTTGTTCCAGAACAGAGGGATGCACGATATTGCAGTCGTAATTAAATGTCTTAATATCAAATGCTTGTAAGTTTTTAGAGGGATGTCATAGTGATGGAGAAGGGCAAGAGCCGAGTCCAGGTTTGAATTGAGATATATGAATTTACACATGCCCTTCCCCCAAAAAGGAGAAAGAAGTCTGCATTACCAAAAAATGTGTGACATCACCCTCCTCCTCCCCACATCTCCAAGATAAGAGACTAGCTTCCAGAAAGAGAGAGTGTAGGTTGGGACCCTGTACCACTGAGAGAGAGTAATTTATACCCGCTCTCATGAAACAGGAACAGATAGATGATTTATGCGTTAAGGTGAAGATAGGCTTCCGCTAATCCTTTGTTAGAGAGAGGCCCAAATCGCCTTCCCATTGAGTTTGAAAATTGGTGTTAGGTTGGTCTGAGGGTTTGATGATCATCAATGAGTATGAGATGGATAGAGTGTGTCTTAATGGTCCCGTGTCAGAGCACGCAATCTCGATAGGCGTCTTGTCATTAATATAAAAAGGTCGAGGAGGGAGTGACTGGAAAAATTGGAAACGCTGACCTACTCTCCAGATTCCCAGGAGAGAGGCAGTAGAGGTTGAAAAAGGTATTCCTTTGAAGGCCATATATGTCTAACCCCAAAATGAGACACTCTAAGCACACCCTATTTAGCCAAGTACAAAAAACGTCCTCTAACCCCGAGGTGAAAAATGGATTACCCAAAATATGGAATACAGAGATAAAATATGAGAACAGACCATGGGATGAGTACAGCTGGCACGGATAGCCCCATTTGCGGAATGAGTTTCAAGGGGTTTCACCAAGCACAATTCCAGGCAAGTAGAAGCCATCAAAGGGATATTTGTAAACCTTTGCCCAATTCCGACCAAGGCTTTTGCGCTACCATTCCTTCACAAGTCCAGGATTCTAGAGAGGTGGGAGGCTATATAATAAAATCTGAAATCAGGCAAGACTATGCCCCAATGGGACGTCTGCCCAGGACCACAGTCCCAGGATGGCTGTCACGGACATGCTAGAGGCAAGCAGGATCCCAAGAACCCTGAAACCCTTTAACCCCTATACAGGGATTTAGAATTACTACAGGGCCGCAGAGATCGCTATCTGTGGAAGGCTGCAATTCCAAGAAGAGTAGTTGTCAGGCAGGGTCAAACCAGGAGATACAGAAAAGGGACAAAATCAGCAGACAAGAGCGTAGTCAGGAATCCGACTAAGGTCAAAAAACGGAGATGGCAGCGAAGTACAGAAACGGCAGGCAAAAGAGTAGTCAGAGAATAGGCAGGGGTCAAAACACGGGAATCAATATTCAGAACAGGGAAAGAACCAGAGACAAGCTTTGAACTACAAGACTTTATCTGGCAGTGACCAGTAGACAGGAGGGGGAATAAGAAGGGTGTGGTGTCTTCCCATTGGCTGTAGCTGAAAGGTGGTAACTTCAGCTGGAAGACACAAGCCACCACCATCAGCCAGTGGTACTGCAGGCCCCAGGGAAACCCAGCTTAGTGGATTGGCGAAGCCTGTACCCACCAGGGCCACTGGTGCTGACTCCTCCCCTATCACCAGCATCGCCCAAATCCGGCAGCGCCTAGTGATCAAAGCAGAAGTTGCAAGAGCGGAGTCCAGTGGGGACGTGACACCCCCTGAGGAATTAGAACGATATAATATGATTCTGCATATATGAGGGGCGGGGGGTTACCAGACAATATGAACTTGGTATGAACCAAAGCAAGATTCCTGAAGAGGGAACCTCAATCAGAACAGCTTGAATGACATTCAGAGTCCGTGGGAGTATGTTCATTTTAAAGATTGCATTTCTACCAAAGAATGCAAAAGCATTCCTCATCATTCTTGAGCAGTTCTCTTATACTAATTTCAGAAAGTTAGGGAAATTAATAGAATATGTCAAGCTTATGTGTCTTCATAATGTATGCATATGAAGTGGGCAGCCAGGTGATGGTCTACAATACAATGCTCCACTCCCTTTTCTCCCTCCAGTGTTGCGCATAAGTTCCTCCCCAGCTGGGGGTGCGAAACTTACTTGTTTCTTCAGCGGCTCGTCCGCCACCCCGCCACTGGTCACAGCCATAGGTATTGAACTTGGGCAACACATCACAGAAACAGTTTTCCTTGAACTCAAACTTTAACTTCTTTATTCAGCATACAAGCTTTCTGGGAGACATCTTCGTAATACACGTTTCAATCTTCATAACAACCTTCCTAGGACAGACATGACACTTTCTCCTGTGTTACCATTCTGCTGCTACTGCTCAATGGACTAACCTTCCATCCAGCCCTTGCACTGGGCACTATTCCTCCAGCAGCTGAGTCTGACTTCTATGGTCCCCATCTCTTGCAGTCGTTCCCATAGGAAACAATGGAGGATTCCTCCTGAAGGCCTGGGCAAACTCTGTAACAGAGCTCGTGGTCCCAGGACCTCCTGTGCAGCTCACTGTTCCATCTTCACTAAACTGAACTGAACTGCTTTCCTTGCTCTTTCGGCAATTACAACCTTTACTCCACCCACTGTGCTCCGTCTTCCCGGTTACCAATGTATCGATATCCAGCTGGTCCGCTAACATTCTGCACATCATGCTTCTAACACTCTATAAACAACCTATCTACCACTGAACTGTCTGCACCTGTCCTACCCTAATCTAAGTAACTTGCTAACTACTCCTATCATCCACTCCAGCACATTTGTTTCCCTACATGCCTACAATAATCATCCTACCTAAAATCCTTACCTAATGATTACTAACTGCAGTTCTATCATATTAATACTCTATCTATCTTAAATATTAGTCCTTATCTCTAATGCTCCTGGCTGACATAACACAAGAGGCCAATCCCTATTTACATTATACATTGTTTGCATTATAATATACACATGGGGAATTCACCTATATATTGGAGGTGTCTGTACTCTGTAATAATACCATGTGATAAAACACATAAATACATGGATGCTAGAGGGCGCCGGATGATGCACCCATCCAGCTCTGCTACATCGCTGGCACAGCAATGTACTAATATATAGTATATTCAACATTAAACCTATTTATATCACAGTACTGTACATTAGGGGAAACTGTATCGTAGGAGGGGGAGCAAATCGACCACCTACTACACATACATACCTGAAGAAGGCTTGCCCATGATGAAACGCGTTGTATTTTAAACTAAGTTTTTTAAATAAATCCTCTTAATTGTGACATAGTTCTGGGTTTTTTACAGATTATCACCATCCATCTTATATTGGAGAGCACTACCACCGGTCATCGGCTCCTATACACTCATCTGTTTGGAGCTTGTCTGAAGTACACTCCCTCAGCACTCCACCCAGCTACAGCCAAAAAATGGCTCTATGAAAGTTTGGACCTTAGTACTCATAGTTGAGTGCAATTTTACACACTTGCCTTTTTTAGTATTGCAGTCCACTTACTACGGTCAGATAGCGCCACATAACATTTCTACCTTCCACTAGGGAGAACTCCAGTCTCAAACCTTGAGATTGTAGATAATTTTCAACAATTTTGTTGATGACAAGTACTCAGACAGTTCTCTTCTCTTTCTGTTCTTCATGCTTAAGGGTACTTTACACGCTGCGATCTCGCTAGCGTACCCTCCCCCGTCGGTTGTGCGTCACGGGCAAATCGCTGCCTGTGGCACACAACATCGCTAGGAACAGTCACACATACTTACCTGCCTAGCGATGTCGCTATGACCGGCGAACCGCCTCCTTTCTAAGGGGGCAGTTCGTTCGGCGTCATAGCGACGTCACTAAGCGGTTGCCCAATAGAAGCAGAGGGGCGGAGATGAGCGGGACGTAACATCCCACCCACCTCCTTCCTTCCAAATTGTGGGCGGCCACAGGTAAGGAGATGTTCCTCGCTCCTGCGGTGTCACACATAGTGATGTGTGCTGCCGCTGGAACGACGAACAACCTCGTTACTGCACTTACAAAGTTGTTTGAACGACCTCTCCAAAACCAACGATTTTTACCACTTTTGCGATCATTGAAGGTCACTCGTACGTGTCTCATGCTGTGATGTCGCTAACGACGCCGGATGTGCGTCACAAACACCGTGACCCTGATGATAAATCGTTAGCGATGTCGCAGCATGTAAAGTACCCTTTAGTGTGGCTCACACAGACACACAATACAAACATTGAGTCAACCTCTCACTTTTTATCTGGTTTTAGGTGTGATTTTCATATTGCCCACACCTGTTACTTGCCACAGGCATGTTTAAATGAGCACCACATGCTTAAAACAAAGTTGTTTACCCACAATTTTGGAAAGCTGCCAGAAAGTTTTTGAGGAAAGCTGAACTAGAAAAAGAAAGTGGCCAACCTCTTTAACACTAACTGACTCAGGTCGGTGATGCAAAACTAAAAGTGTGTATCTGTTCGGATGGAGTGTGAAGACTGCAACTGATCAGTAGCCAATGGCTGCAGCAGCCACGTGACACCCCCAAAAGATATTTATGCTAGGACACCAGTGGGGAACACAGTACAAAAGTTCAGGAGAGGGTTTTCTTACACTGCCTTGAGCCCATTAAAATTTACTTTTATAATAGTGGAAAACCCCTTTACTTAGTCAATGGACAAAAGAGGATTGATGCATGCTGCAGTGGCCTGGCATATCTGTACACATGACCAAGCGATTCACATCTGTTATCAAGGAAGAATGGCATAAGCTAATAAATATACTAAAGCAGTTTGTAGTTCCTAATTGACCTTTCTTTACAAGAAATCAATTGCTATTAGGGCAGGTGCAGACTACTGTAAATTCTCTCATCCGAGAGAATCAGGTCAATTATGCAAATGACACTCTGATCAGAGTTTAATCAGAGTGTCAGCATAGTGTTATTCAATTTTCTCAGATGAGGAGAAGATGGAGAAACAAATTCTTCATTGTGTCAGTCCGCGGAAATCCGAGTGCACTCAGATGTCATCCGAATGCACTCAGATGTTTTCCATGCACTCACTGACTTGCAAGGCTGAGTGCGATACAATATTGGATCAAACTCGGACATGCAGTGATTTTTTTTCCTCAAAAAGAGTCTGTCAGAGGAATAAATCGGACATCTGCACGCCCTATAGAATGACATTAGTCCGAGTGCGATCCAATGTTTTGTCGGGTTGCACCAGGACCGAAAATATGCTTGCCTGCATCTGCCCTAAAGCTGTATTTACACCAGAAGGCTGGCAGTGCGACGTCTTTAAGAAGACAGTTGTCTCTTTAATGAAGTAGCTTTGCTGTCGTTTTTGATGTGTCTCTGCCCTGAGTGTCTGTTTTCTACAATTTAAACTATACCAGGCTGACCAAAGACTGGTCATGCTGCTCCGTAAAACTGTTTCACAGTTTCCGAACCGTGAAGGTGTTAATAGAAGTTTCAAAATACAGAACATATTTTCAGCTATGTAGTTTTTACAATGCTGGCCATTATGTTCCTTTTTGTAGCAGGTTTGTAATGATTTTTCAGGTTAATTCCATGCGAAATCTTTCTAAAAACAAAGCGTTGTGCGCATACACCCTTAAACGACCACCGAGTAGAATGTTTGCCGAGAATGATGATCTGTTTTACACTGCACGATTTTCGGAAACAAGGATTCCTTAGAACTTGTTCCCAAATATCGAGGACAAAGTGAAATGTGTATTATTATTGGGGCTTGCATCAGAGTTGCCTGTCCCTGTTATTATAAGAAGCTATAAACAAATGCCCAATAGCTGCTTGCTCAATGTTAGCATTGCTAGTGGAAAATTCTATTTTAAGCAGTGGTGTGGGTTTGCTTTGTTACCTCTCCTTAACCTCAACTTGGAAGGGAACAAGACATGAAAGCTCATGTACTGATGATTTAATTACTTGTATTGGGAGTAACATAATTTTTACTTTAAGGTATAAGGTGGAGTTGCACAAACATAAATAGGCACCGAGCCTTGACTTTAACCTCTTCCCAACATTAATCATACTAGTATGTTTCTTGTTGGGTTCCCATCTTTGATGCAGACGCAGAAAGTGAACCTGCATCAGTCCTGGCACATGATAGCTGTGTTACACAGCCAGCATCTGCCTCTAACAGCAGCGAGCAGAGCACAAATCTAAGTCCTCTAAAGGACTACTAAATAAAGTAAAAAATGTTTTTAAAACTATTAAAAAAATATCAAAATTCAAGTCACCTTCCTTTTTCCTCATTAAACCTAAAGAAATAATAAATAAACGTATAACCTCAAAAGGCCGATCTGTGAAAAAATAAAATTACTTAAGCAGATTGGTAGAAGCTGTAAAGATAAAAAAATGAAAACGCTAAAGGACGGTGTAGAATTTGGCGGCGTTTGATGTAGGCATGGGAGGTGACTTTAAACAAAACGTCCAGGCTGCTTTATTAAAACTTCATAAAGCAAGTCACACACAAGGAAAATAAATGGCCCTTCTTTGCAGGGAAACAGTATACACAGTCCTAACAATGACACAATAGTGTTAGTTTAGCACATATGCCCAAGCATGGAGACTTCAGATAGGAGGACGTCTTACCTCCACACACAGACAACTAATGAATTCACCTAGGCTATATTATTTCCACCATACCATGACCAGGGTAGGGAAATGTAAGCAGCCAGTCTCATACATAGAATCATAGAATGGTAGAGTTAGGAGGAACCTCAAGGGCCATCGAGTCCAACCCCCTGTGAGAGCAGTTTTCTTAAATCATCCCAGCTATAGGTATATCCAGCTTCCGCTTGAAGATTTCCATTGATGGAGAGCTCACTACCTCCCGTGGTAGCCTGTTCCACTCTCTGACTGCCCTCACTACCTCCCGTAGTAGTCTTTTCCATTCTCTGACTGGCCTCACTACCTTTCGTGGTAGCCTGTTCCACTCTCTGACTGCCCTCACTACCTCCCGTGGTAGCCTGTTCCACTCTCTGACTGCCCTCACTACCTCCCATTGTCAAGTGTTCCACTCTCTGACTGCCCTCACTGTCAGAAAGTTTTTCCTAATGTCTAATCTGAATCTCTTTCCTTTTAGTTTCATCCCATTGCTTATTGTACTTCCTTGTGCTAATGAGAATAGGGTGGTTCCCTCTACACTGTGACCTCCTTTCAGATATTTGAACACCACTATTAAGTCTCCTCTCAGCCTTCTTTTGTGCAAACTAAACATTCCTAGTTCTTTTAGCCGGTCTTCATATGACATATGACCTTTTACCATCTTAGTTGCTCTTCTCTGGACTTGTTCCAATATATTGATGTCTTTCTTGAATTGGGGTGTCCAGAACTGTACACAGTTCAAGAAAGACATCAATATATTAAAACAAGTCCAGAGAAGACCAAACCAAGTCCTGACATGCCTTATTACCTCAGCGCTATACGTGCTGGAGCCTGCTTTTGGGCTTAAATCACCGAGGTTACCAACCTCGATGATACATATCTCCCCTCGAGGACCTATCTGGTGGCCATCTTACAATAGTTTTTCGGTATCCACAATATAAAAAATGTAATAAGAGGTGATCAAAACGTATCTACTCCAAAATGATTTCAATAAAAATATGAGTTGCCATAAAGCACAAGCCTTCACACTGCTTCATCAATGTAAAACTGAAAACGATACACATTTTTTTTTACCATTAAAGTTTAACAACTATACAACTACTGCTGTAAGTGTACTGACCTGGAGAACCATATTGCTAGGTGATTTTTACAGCTCAGTGAACGCTGTAAAAGCAAAACCTCAAAAAAAATTACAGAATGCGCTGCACTTGATTTTTTTTTTGTTTTCTAGTACATTGAATGTTAAAATGAATGGTTTAATTAAAAAACTACATCTGGTCTCACTAAAACATGAGCCTTCATATGGCCATGTCAATGGAAATATAAAAAAGGCATGGTTTTTAGAAGAAAAGGAAAAGATGAAAGGCAAAATCTGAAAATAATCTGGTTGGAAAGTGGTTAAGTTAGGTCATGACAACCCCAGATAACTTGTAATATCCTAACGAAAGGAAAAAACGCTAAAACGGCTGACTGCAAATAGAGTTTTGTCCTTAGGGAGATGGTTGTCTTTATATCCTTAAGCTAGGGTCACATGTAACGACGCAGCAGCGATCATGACTGACAACCTCCCTTATCAGGATCGTTTCTGCGTCGATACATGGTCGCTGGTGTGCTGTCAAACAGGCAGATCTCACCAGCGACCAGTGACCAGCCCCCAGCCAGCAGCGACGCGTGGAAGCGATGCTGCGCTTGGTAACTAAGGTAAATATCGGGTAACCAAGCAAAATGCTTCGCTGGTTACCCGATATTTACCTTGGTTACCAGCGCACACCGCTTAGCGCTGGCTCCCTGTACTCCTAGCCAGAGTACACATCGGGTTAATAAGCAAACCTTTGCTTATTTACCCGATGTGTACTCTGGCTACACGTGCAGGGAGCAGGGAGCCGGCGCTGGCAGCCTGACAGCGGCGGAAGCTGGTAACCAAGGTAAATATCGGGTAACCAGCGAAGGACATCGCTTGGTTACCGAATGTTTACCTTGGTTACAGCTTACCGCAGGCTGCCAGAAGCCGTCTCCCTGCTTCCTGCTCGCTTCAGTTCGTCGCTCTCTCGCTGTCACACAGCGATGTGCGCTTCACAGCGGAAGAGCAACGTCCAAAAAATGAAGCAGGACATTCAGCAACGACTGACGACCTCACAGCAGGGGCCAGGTCGTTGCTGGATGTCACACACAGCGACAGCGACGGGACGTCGCTGCTACGTCACAGAAAATGGTGACTTAGTAGCGACGTCGTTGTCGCTGTGTGTGACACCACCTTTGACACCATTTGAAGAAGACAGGAATACAGAGTTTTATTAGTGGTGCCCAAATAGTTGTTTGTAATTAATTGCTTGAAAATTACTATAAAGACCATCATCTGCAATGATCAGCCATAAAAATAACCTGCCTAAGATTGTAACACTTCAAGTTAAGAAGCAATTGAAAACTAATGAGAGAAGGGGGGGATAATAAAATACAGAGTCTGGTGGCACATTAGTTAAACAGCTAGTAAATCCATGTATGTATAAATATATTAAAAACAATCAATTGATCAATTGTTTAATTGATACAAATGAAGGCATGACAAAATAAATAAATAATGCTACAGGGGCATACATTTGCAAGAAAATATATTATATGTAAACCAAAATGCTGTGAGCCAATAAAGCACAATATGTGTGGTTTATATAGTATCCAAAAAGGAAGTCTAAAGAGTCTAATTGCAGAGTGCAAGATGTGCAGTAATCACATAAAGTGCAAAGGGTGCAGAGAGTTAAAAAAAAATCCATATTCCAATTGATAGGCATGTACTGTAATGTCCCATTAAAGGGAATCTGTCAGCAGGTTTTTGCTATGTAATTTGAAGACAGAATGCTGCAAAGGTTAACACAGAGAATTCAGGGATGCCTGTCTTGTCCAAGTCCAATCTTTTGTTTATTTGCTGTTTTTGTTTAAACAGTAGGAAACATCATTGCTGGACTACAAAGTCACGCACATGGCTGTCCGGCATGCCCTGATTGACACCTCACTGTCAATATACAATCTCTATTGATCACCTGGTGTGGGCGGGATAACGCTCTTAGCTCTAATGTGTTGCTAAATCTAAAAATTCTGATTGTGTCAGAACGGCTGCAGCCAGTAATCTAAGTTGTAAGCAATGGATTCAGGGTCTCATTGCCTACATCATGCTGTTCTAAAGTGATGTAACAAAAACCTACTGACAGATTCCCTCTAAAGGAGCTCACAATAGTGCAAAAAAGCAGTCTAAGATTTAAACAAGACAAAGCCCACTAAAGCTTACAAAAGAGTCTTCTGCTAGAACTCCCTGAAGAGCGTTTCACTGTCTGCTTCTTTGGAAGGGGTCCCGCCTAATATTGTGTAGACTCCCTGTGCCACCAAAACACTTCGACCCACATGCAGATCTTTTAGGTCTTGTAAGTTCTCTAGTGGAACTTTAATGGATTGGACTTGTTTTTCAACACATTTGATATGCATACATCCACATTGAAATCTATGGTGTTTGGGTGCCAGGTCAA
The DNA here is from genome assembly GCF_048569485.1 of Anomaloglossus baeobatrachus. Lineage (NCBI taxonomy): Eukaryota > Metazoa > Chordata > Amphibia > Anura > Aromobatidae > Anomaloglossus > Anomaloglossus baeobatrachus. The sequence goes on along the minus strand of NC_134357.1, from coordinate 342,391,399 downwards.
CACCATTAAAGGGGTGGTTCACTACACTGCAATAGTGGCCACATCCCTGTAAAACTGTATTTTTCTAAATATTCAGCCAATTTTGCCTCTGAGCGGCTGTGACGAGTGGTGAAACACTGCCCACAGCCCAGTCACTCAAGAAGACTGGGGCTGTCCTCGGTGATGTCCGGTCAACTGGAAGTTGAATTGACATCACTGGATCTCAGAGGTCACGGAGCCCGAGGGTCACTTCATGGGGATGAGTGGACCGCAATAGCGCCTCTCAGAGGCAGAATTGGCTGAACAAGGTACCGTAGTTAGAAAAGCATTCCCTATCAGTTTTACAGAGATGAGGCCAATATTGCACAGTATTGCAACTCCTTACTCTTTTAACTCTTTTTCATGTTCTTCAAGCCATTTAGGACCATTTTTTGCACTTCAGCAAAGTGCATTATTCTGTTAAAAGAGACCCTTGCTAATAGGGAATATTGCTACCACGATAAGGGGTGTACTTGGAAAAGTAATATCCACATATTTGCCAGGACCCAAGGATTTTCCAGAGCATCACATTGGTCTCCATTGGCTAGTCTTCTTCCAATAGTGCATCCTAATACCATCTGTTCCTCAAGTGATAAAACACACAGGACCATCCACATGATGTAGAAACAAGCATGTGTCACACCTGTGACCTGCACGTCTGGTATGCATCATCATGCTTACTGTGGGCACCGACCTGTGCTGGCCAGCTTGCTGAGCTTTTTCATGCAACTCTCCCAGCTATACTGCATCCGCCTGTTGCTGGTTAGTCTCCACCTGGTTATAGGGGGGCACATGTTATCCAAAATAACAGTTACACTTAAGTAAAGGGGAGGGGAAAAACTGAAGGATGTAAGTAGTTAACATTGAAATGTGAATATGCAATACTGCCCAGAAAACATGAAAAAAAAAATTGGCCAAATTTACTTGAGCCCAGCTTACGCCAAGGTGTAACTCTCTGTCTGTTCGTGTCCAAACTGACCTCTTATAATGGGCTAGAAAAGAACCTGAAAGAGAAAAATTAAAACACCTGAAGTAACTGGGAGAAGTGCACAGACAAAAGACATGCCAGCACTTCCTAAACTTAAAGGTCTGAACTGGTGCAAACTGAACATAACATATATTATCCAAAATAACAGTTGCACTCAAGTAAAGGAGAGGAGATAAAACTGAAGGATGTAAATAGTGAAAATTGAAATGTGAATAGTTGAGAGTTATACCTTGGCATGGTAACTGGGCTCAAGTAAATTGGCCATTTTTATTTGCAAACTAACTCATTTTTTCCCAAATTGTTTTTCATATTTTCTGGCCAGTAATGCATATTTACATTTCATTGTTCACTATTTACATCCTTCAGTTTTTCCCCTCCTCTTTACTTGAGTACAACTTTTATTTTGGATAATAACTGTTATGTTCCGTTTGCACCAGTTCAGACCTTTAAGTTTAGGAAGTGCCAGCAATTTTTCTAGTTTTATATTTTTATAGGGAGGCACAGGCAGGCTCTGCAGGAATTTGTATTGCCTGTGACCTGTGTTTATTCCCCAGCCAATCACCTGCCAGCACTTGGTATTTCAGGCAGCCGCTCCCTCCACACAGGTGCCTGATCTTTAGTTTAGTTCTTGTTTTGTTTGCTTCAGGTCCCTGTGTGTTTGGTCTGTCCGTTTAGTCTTCATTTTGTCTCTCCTGTTGTGCCTGATCTTTAGTTCTTGTTCACTTTGCTTCATTGCACTTTCTGTTTGGTCTGTCAGTTTAATCTGTCATGTTGTACTTATTCTAAAGTAAAGTCTTTGTCTATACCACTGAGAGCTCTGTCTGTTTGGTCTTTCTTTTTTGCCTCTCCTGTTTTTGCCCTGGCTTATCTCCTTTTTATCCTGACCTCTCCTGGCCTGCTTCCTGTTTGTCCTAACTTCTCCTCTCCAGTCCTCTCCTCTATTTCCTCTGTCTGTGCTATTTGTCCCATCCCTGTCCTGCCCAAATCTCTAGGTTTTGTCTTGTATGTCTTTTGCACTCTGACTCTGCAGTCAGCTGTTCAAAGCTCGGACAGCCCTGGAGTAGCACCTGGTGACTACCTGCGGCTCAAGCCTATCTTCACCACAAGGGGCTCAGCAAAAATCAGGTTGCCACTTAGTTACGCCCATCCAGGGTAAGCCCGGGCAGTGGCACTTTGGGTCCACATCCACCAGCCGTCACAGCATGATTCATCAGGCAAGACCACCTTATTTTTGCTTCACGATCTAACTCTGATACTTGACAGTGGACCAACTCTAATCACTATGTAATAGCAATGAAGCACTGTATGGATCACTATGTGACACCAATGAAGAACTGTATGGATCACTATGGGACACCAATGAAGAACTGTATGGATCACTATGAGACACCAATGAAGAACTGTATGGATCACTATGGGATACCAATGCAGAACTGTATGGATCCCTATGTGACACCAATGAAACACTGTATGAATCACTATGTGATGCCAATGAAACACTGCATGTATGTAACACTAATGAAGTACTACAAAACAAAGTGAGAAAATAGGGGCGCAAAATGAGAAGCACCAGTGGGAATTAGTGAAGTTTTCCTTATTATATTGCTCACCTTAAAGGGTTGTGCGCCCTCGCACAACCCCAGTATTAGGCTGTATATTAATAGCAGAGTTCCTCCTCGGACCGCAGGTTAGTATTGTATCTGTAGTATGCTAACGTCCAGACTCCATGTAACCAAATGCAGTGTGATCCTCTGGTCTCGTAGTACACGTCAGGTGACCAACGTGTATAGTGCTGGTTAGATTTACGATCTCCCTTAATCTAAGCTGCTCCTGCCAGGCTTCCCACATGGGAATAGTTATATGCAAGGAAAAAAGACGCCGGTCTGATGGAGCACTATTTCTGATTAAAGGAAACTAGGGAATGTTTTTTTAGAGATATTTTTAAAAAACAATCATTTTATTAGTAGTCCCTTATGATCACAACGCGTTTCAACAACAATGTTGTCTTCCTCATTATTCACCTGAGGAAGACAACATTGTTGTTGAAACGCGTTGTGATCATAAGGGACTACTAATAAAAGGATTTGTTTTTAAAAATATTTCTAAAAAAAACATTCCCTGGTTTCCTTTAATCAGAAATAGTGCTCCATCAGACCGGCGTCTTTTTTCCTTGCATAAAACTAATGAAGTACTGTAAGGACCACTATATAATAGCAAAGAAGTACTGTAAGGACTACTATGTGATACCAATGAAACATTTTACGGATCACCATGTAACACCAAGGAGTACTGTACGGATCACTGTGACACCAGTAAAGTATTGTATGGATCACTATGTAACACCAATAAAGTACTGTACAGATCACCATGTAACACCTAGAAGAACTGTACGGATCACTGGGACACCAATGAAGTACTGTACGGATTTTTTTGTGATACCAATGAAGTACTGAATGGATCACTATGTAACACCAATGAAGTACTGTACAGATCACCATGTAACACCTAGAAGAACTGTACGGATCACTGGGACACCAATGAAGTACTGTACAGATTATTTTGTGATACCAATGAAGTACTGAATGGATCACTATGTAACACCAATGGAGTACTGTACAGATCACTGAAGTACTGTACGGATGATTATGTAACACCTATGAAGTACTGTACAGATCACTGTGACACCAATTAACCCTAGAACGCGCAAGCATAACAATCTACCATAGAAAACAAATAACCTAGCAGGCCTGCGAGGCCCCAGGTATGCGTTCTAGGGTTAAGTACTGTACGGATTACTATGGGACACCAATGAAGTACTGTAGGGATCACTATGTGACACCTACGAAGTACTGTATGGATAACTATGTGATACCAATAAACAATGTACGGATCACTATGGGACACCAATGAAGTACTGTAGGGATCACTATATGACACCCATGAAATACAGTATGTATCACTATGTGACACCAATGAAGCATTGTAGAGATCACAATGTGACACCAATGAAGTACTGTACGGATCACTATGTGACACCAATGAAATACTGTGCGGATCACTATGTGACACCAATGAAGCACTGTAGGGATCACTATGTGACACCAATGAAGCACTGTAGGGATCACTATGTGACACCATTGAAATACTGTGCGGATCACTATGTGACACCAATGAAGTACTGTAGGGATCACTATATTACACCCATGAAATACAGTATGGATCACTATGTGACACCAATGAAGCATTGTAGAGATCACAATGTGACACCAATGAAGTACTGTACGGATCACTATGTGACACCAATGAAATACTGTGCGGATCACTATGTGACACCAATGAAATACTGTGCGGATCACTATGTGACACCAATGAAGCACTGTAGGGATCACTATGTGACACCAGGGAAGCACTGTAGGGATCACTATGTGACACCAATGATGAAGCACTGTATGGATTACTATGTGATCTAGGTAAATGGCTGCTATACAAATGGCCAGTGCTAGGTACTGGACATGCTGTCAAGTTTAGAGGGTGGATCTTGCATACTGCTCTCTGTCATCCCTGCAGTATAAATAGTGCTTTTGCAGAACACTAGTCACACAGGGAGTGACAGCCTCACTAGGTAAGTTACAATCCTAGCATATATAATAAGTACTATAGAGTATAACAAATTACATGGGAAGGGGTGCAGTGGGTTTAGTGATGTCCAAAAACATGTGGAGTTAAGTTCTGAGCTCCACAAATTAGCAAATGGTGGTACTGAATGTATGTGAACTTAAGTGCTACACTGATGTAATGCTATTCAGAACCATTGTGAATTTATATATTGACTATGTATTGATATTTGCAATATGCTGAGTGTAGAGGTCATCCTTCATTTGAACAGACCCTTATCGGCTCATTGCAAACAATTCCCCTTTATATGAGAGTTTGAGATCTGGCTCCTAACATCATTGGCAAAAGCTGTTTTTGTTTGTGAAGGTCACAGTGAGCTGAATGGCCGTCCAGGTAATAATGAATGTCAGAAAAGACTGGTTTTCAAACCTGACTATTAGAGGGGCCTTTAGGAGGGCATGTGCTTAAATGGACAATAGGCCACAGTTATATTTTATGTTTTATGCTCTTGATATTTCCAAAAACCTTCATTTTGATTATTTATTAGCTATAATTTGTACCCTTCATCACCCTTGTTACTTGTTGACTTTTTATTACAATATCTAACATATTAACCCTTATTTAAGGTACCACAAAATGTCCACTATGAATTCCACGGCTAAGTCTGGGAAAGCATTCATTGTTCTGAAAGAGTTTATGACTGGCCGGCATAAGGTGTCCTCTGGATCCATTGGTGTTTTCCTAGACAATGAACAGACACGAGGTCGTATCATGGATCTGCCTTCACGTCCAGAAGTATCAGTGAGGAGAAGTATGGTCCGAGTCCTAACGAGAAGAGAGTCATCCTTTTTGTATGGAATTGGATTACCTCAAAGGCGGCTCCATCTTTTAGCCAATGAGAGGCTATTTCTTGCAGTTTGTGCTTTACAGATTAGTGATGTTGTCAGAGTGCGTTACCGGGGCTATGCCACAGTTGGTGTAGCCACTGCCATTTGGGAACTTTCTGAGAAATCGGGACTATGTGAACTTACTAAATTACTGGTCGAAGTTGAATTACTGGTAAGTAAATCCATATAGGGTTATATATCCATAAGATATCTATACCTTTATTTCAATGGTACTTATGCATTACTGCCCTTCAGCTGTTGAGTTTATAAAAAGTGGGCCTAACTCAGGTTAGTCTATGCAGTGGTCCCTCCAAATGAGTAATATTAAAAGGTTTCTGGATAACAAGTGACACCTGAGATACTAATTCCATGGTAAACTAGTAAATGATTCCAAAGCACCCCAAATGTACAATTAGAACAATACAAAATGAAGATTAACAGGGTTGTCTACTACTACTGTATACAATGGGGAAAATAAGTATTTGATACAGTGCCGATTTTACAAGTTTTCCCACATGTAAAGAATGGAGTGGTCTGTAATTGTTATTGTAGGAAAACGTAGTCCAGTTCGGACTACGTTTTCCCCCTAGTTCTCCCATTACAAGTACTTCATTTTAGGGTCTAGTCTATTTACATATATTTGATATGGTGCCATTTTCTGTCCTAATTTGCGTAACTCATTTGTTATTGTAGGTATACTTCAAATTTGACAGACAGATTAAAACAAAATCCAGAAAATCACATTGTATGATTTTCAATTAATTTGCATTTTATTGCATGAATAAGTATTTGACACAATAGAAAAATAGAACTTAATATTTGGTACAGAAACCTTTGTTTGCAATTACAGAGGTCAGACGTTTCTGGGCTGTTGCTGGGCATCATTGAGTTTCAGCTCCCTCCAAAGATTTTCTATTGGGTTCAGGACTGGAGACTGGCTAGGCCACTCCAGAACCTTGAAACGCTTCTTACGGAGCCACTTTTTAGTTGCCCTAGCTGTGTGTTTTGGTTCATTGTCATGCTGGAAGACAAAGCCTTAACCCATTTTCAATGCACTTACTGAGGGAAGGAGGTTGATGGCCAAAATCATATGATACATGAACCCATTCCTTTTCCTTCAAAACGGTGCAGTCGTCCTGTCCTTTTTGCAGAAACTATGATGTTTCCATTTCCATGGTTCACGTTTGGGACGGTGTTCTTGGGGTTGTACTCATTCTTCCTCTTCCTCCAAATATGGTGAGTGGAGTTGATACGAAAAAGTTCTATTTTGGTCTTATCTGACCACATGACCTTCTCCCATGCCTCCTCTGGATCATCCAGATGGTCATTGCTGAATTTCAAACAGGTCTGGACATGTGCTGCCATGAGCAGAGGAATCACAGGATTTTAATCTATGATGGTGTAGTGTGTTACTAATGGTAATCTTTGAGACTGTGGTCCCAGCTCTCTTCAGGTCATTGACTAGGTCCTCATGCGTAGTTCTGGGCTGATTTCTGACCTTTCTCATAATCATCTGTGCCGCCCCGTGCTCGGCTGCAACCGAGCCACTCAGATCCGGGCTCGCTGGTGGGTGGCTCGAGCGTCTCCGGACCCGGGGCCCTGTGGTCACGCCGATCTAAAAGGGGTTGGCGGTTTGGGGACGTACGTGTACGGCCGGAGCTGTGTTTTAAGTTTGTGACGCCACCCACGGGATGTGGTGAAGGTGGACACCACCGCTGCAGTTACGGGGCACCCGGGGGAGATGGTATGCAGCAAGTTGTTAAAACCTCCGTGGGCAGGGATGGTGGCTCCGGGACCCGTTGGGGGTGCTTTGGCGGTGCAGGGAGATGGGCGGCCGGAGGGCACTGGTGTACTCACTATTAGAATAAAACACTCGAGTCTCTGGTAAACCAAGATGATGGTGGTCGGTGCCCGCAGCCGGCTGCAGTCGGGTTCCCCCACCTGGTTGGTGGTCTCTGCCTTTCTCCTGCACCTGGTTGTGATGATGGACTACCTGAACTTGCAATACAGGAGTCCGCTCCCCGGCTTGTGTATGTCGTAGGAGCCCTTTGCCCACAGACGCTGGCCCGTGGGATCTCTGAGCCGTGGTGGTGGCTGCTTATCCTCCTCGTTGGCCTGTTGTCTTCTATGAGGGACTTTGGGTGGGAAAGGACCTAAAGTCCAGACCGCAATCAGTTAATTAACTCAGTCCAGTAGTTTCTAGACCTCATTTCAGGATCTGAGTACCCCCTCTTGTGCTCCAGTTTCCGAGTCGGTTCCCCGGGTCGGTACCGGCGGGCCACTACCCTGTCCTGGTCCACCACGGTTCCACCGAGCCGTCTTCCCAGCTCCTGCAGGCAGAGGCCTCCGTATGCCTCCTATGCCTCCTAGCCAAAGGTACCAGGGCTCCTACCCTGGCACCTGTCAGTCTGTCACAGGCCTGTCACACACGCCTGACCTCCTCCACTGAACTCTAAACTGAACTGCCAGACTCAAACTGCAAAACTGAACTGAGCTGTGTTTTCCTGCCTCAGGCTCTCTGAACTCCTTGCTGAGCGTGCCAACAGCCTGGCTCCGCCACCCTGGTGTGTCCATCCAGCCCTGAGGGGGGTGACTAGGGTTTAATGTGGTTGGCTAGTGTTACCTAGTGAGGGGACTGGTGTTGTGTGGGGCTCTATCTGCGACCACCTGGCTTGTCCAGGGCGTCACACATCCTTACCCCACAAGGCAAGATCTTGCATGGAGCCCCAGACCAAGTAAGATTGACAGTCATCTTGTTTCTTCCTTCTAATAATTGCGCCAGCTGTTTGCTGTCTATCCCAGCCTTGTGCAGGTCAAAAATTTTGTCCCTGATGTCCTTAGACAGCTCTTTGGTCTTGGCCATGGTGGAGGAGTTGGAGTGTAATTGATTGAGTGTGTGGACAGGTGTCTTTTGTACAGGTAACAAGTTTACACAGGTGCAATTAATACAGGTAATGAGTGCAGAATAGGAGGGCTTCTTAAAGAATAAGTAACAGGTCTGTGAGAGCCAGACTTCTTGCTGATTGGTAGGTGACCAAATACTTATCTCATGCAATAAAATGCTAATTAATTATTTAAAAATCATACAATGTGATTTTCTGAATTTTGTTTTTATTTTGCCTGTCACAGTTGACGTGTACCTACCATAAAAATTACAGATCTCTCCATTCTTTGTAGGTGGGAAAACTTGCAATATCAGGAGTTTATCAAATACTTATCTTCCCCACTGTATAATACCAGTTTCAAGGAGTTGTTCAGGCTTGGATTTCAAGGCTGCAGTCACCCAATGTGACTACAGACTTGTCTATCCTCACAGTTCGCACAGTGAATGCTGTGAGGATTCTCCGATGCTGGCATCAGGAGTGGGTGGTCATGTGACTGCAAGTATGGGATCTGCATATTTGAAGCTGCATTCGGGCTAGACGTGTCCAGCCTCGCTCAATTCACTTGTATTGTGTGAGGCCATGCAAGTCTAATGATCGCATATATATATATCGCATACGTACAGTGACGCACCAGCCCATTCCTGGCACCTGCACTGATTGGAGAATCCTGACAGCACACACTGTGAGGATTCACAAGTCAGTAGTCACATAGAGTGACTACAGACTTGAACACCAAGCTTATACTACCCATTTAATCAATCTGAACCCCAATTTAAAGAAAAACTAAGGATTCTCATCTATGGCAGCTCCGTTGTTGCAGCAATGTTGTCCCTGCTGTTGCTGGAGAGTTATGTGACATTGTGTTATGTGCAGGTTGCTCCCTATGAGCAACTGCTGCTTATTTGCAACTAAACTCTGATGGAATATTGATGAGCTGCCACCAAACAGCAGCCGCTCATTGGATGTAGCCGCCACATGTTGCAACAATGTCACATCACTCTCCAGGAACAGCAGCGCAGACATCGTTGGGGTGGTGCCACTGCAGAAAGGAGTACCCATTGTTTTTATTGATTAAAGAAGGGTTGTTCGGTAGTGGGAACGTAAGAAAATAATCAATACAAATAAAGTCTTTGCATATTAAAGTGATGAAGAGCGGCTGAAAGCTGTAAATCATTTTCTATGTAAAGGACATTAGCTTCTTCAGGATCTTGTACAGTTAAGACAGTCTACCCAAAACAGCATGACTCTCCCTACCTGGTGCCCAAATGAGCTGTTCATCCTGGCATAGGTAAAAGGAAGTACAAGACATACTATATAGTACTGGAATGTACCGTAGAGAAATGCTACTAGTCGGACGATCAGTGCAGAACTCTGCCATGGAATACCCAAGCTCATAATCACACCTACAGATTCTGACTGTACTTGGTATTATATGATGACTTTGGTGTAATTCACAATGGCTAGGAATGGAGGAATGTGATGCCAAGGTCCACCTCTGCTATGTGCGACCCTGCTGGCAAACCATATGAGTCTTACAATAATATGTTATTATTTTTCACATAAAAGAATAGATGTCTCCTGGAAATCCTTTTAGGCTCTATTCACAAGTTCAGTACTTATATCCGTTTTTGGATCCATTTTGAATAAAATAATTCCGGTGCATGGACCAATCCATTTGAATGGGAATATAAGTTTTATAAAATATTTGTCTCATTTTCAGCTGCTGTTTTATAGCTGGATGAAATAAATGTAGCCTGCACATTTGTCTGTAAAAAAAAAAACAACTTAGAGCAATTGGCGCTAGTTTTATCTATAGTGAAGTCTATTGTAAAAGGATCATAAAGGGATCAGTTATGTTTTTCATTAATGTATCCGTTTTTTAACACTGCACATGCCCAGAACTATACAAGTGAGACGCTTCCAGTAAAAACAGATTGGTTACATACTGTTCCATACTGTTTAAAGGCATAGTACTATTAAGGGCACTTTACACACAGCGATATCGCTAGCGAGCGTACCCGCCCCTGTCGGTTGTGTGTCACGGGCAAATCGCTGCCCGTGGCGCACAACATCGCTAACACCCATCACACATACTTACCTTCCCTGCAACGTCGCTGTGACCGGCGAACCACCTCCTTTCTAAGGGGCCGGTTCGTGCGGCGTCACTAAGCGGCCACCCAATAGAAGCGGAGGGGCGGAGATGAGCAGGACATACATCCCGCCCACCTCCTTCCTTCCTCATTGCGGGCGGCCGGAAGTAAGGTGATGTTCCTCGTTCCTACGGTGTCACACATAGCGATGTGTGCTGCCACAGGAACGACGAACAACCTGCATCCTGCAACAGCAATGATAATCGGGAATAGAACGACGTGTCAACGATCAACGATATGGTGAGTATTTTTGATCGCTAACGATCGTTCATGCGTTTCACACGCAACAACGTCGCTAACGAGGCCGCATGTGCGTCACGAATTCCGTGACCCCAACGACATCTCGTTAGCGATGTCGTTGCGTGTAACGGGACCTTTAGTGTATGTAAACTTCTGACTTTGCAGAAAGTAGTAAAAATGCCTTAAACATTCTCTCTCTCTCATTATTCTGGCATTTGGCAATTATAACTAATTTTGGTTCCTAATTGACCTAAAATAGAAAAGATTTATTCTGATTTCTTGTCAGATAGGGAGAAAAACATGCAGATGTGTCTTTTTGGATAGTGTATATAAACTTCTGGATTTAACTGTATCTAAAACACACTGTATCGACAGAGAACATATTTAAAATGTAAAACATGCAATTCAATTTGCAACATTAATGATTAATACTTTATACGTAAAGTTGGTTACAATAAAGGATACTCTTTTACCACTGTGGAAAATTCAGGAAGTGTTTTATGAAAATCGGTTTAAAGAAAAATGTACTTTGTTGATAAAGCAGCCAATCATAGCGCAGTTTTCTTTTTCTATTGTGCTTTTGAAAGAGCTGTTCTATGTATGGTTGTTGTCAGTGACAAGGACAGGTTTTCTTTTAGATCTCATGATTAAGCCCCATGGTTTCACTATTATCTGCTGTAATGCAATATCTATAAGTAATATGTATATTACTATATTTATAAGTAATATTTTAGTAACTAATACTCTCATAGTCACATCATGTCATTATTCACTGAAAATCCAAATACAGTACTATGCAAGTGAATGGATTTTCAGAAAGCCTTGGTCATATCCAGCAGAAATACTATGCATTGATTTAACGCCGACCCCATTATTTACAATGTAAAGATTGAATCCGAGGAAAATCCACAATAAAATGTGCATGGATTTCCAGCCATAGTTGTTGCAGACATTTCCCACTATGTCTCAATTTACCCATAGTATGATCACACCACTAAAGGTACAGTGAGGAATATAAGTATTAGATACACTGATGATTTTGCAAGTTTTCACACCTACAAAGAATAGAAAGGTCTGTAATTTTTATCGTAGGTACACTTCAACTGTGACAGAAAGAATCAAAGAAAATAAAATCACATTATATGATTTTTAAATATTTAATTTGCTTGTTTTGCATTAAATATGTATTTAACATAATAGAAAAATAGAACTTAATATTTGGTACAGACACCTTTGTTTGCAATTACAGAGGTCAGATGTTTCCTGTAGTTCTTGACCAAGAACTTGACCAGATTTTCTCCAGATCTTTCAGGTTTCGGGGCTGTCGCTGGGCAACATTGAGCTTCAGATGCCTCCAAACATTTTCTATTGGGTTCAGGACTGGAGACTGGCTAGGCCACTCCATGCCCTTGAAATGCTTCTTACAGAGTCACTCCTTAGTTTCCACGGCTGTGTGTTTTGGGTCATTGTCATGCAGGAAGAACCAGCACTACTCTTAAGGCCCTGTCACACACAGAGCTAAATCTGCAGCAGATCTGTGGTTGCAGTGAAATTGTGGACAATCAGTGCCAGGTTTGTAGCTGTGTACAAATGGAACAATATGTCCATGATTTCACTGCAACCACAGATCTGCCAAAGATTTATCTCTGTGTGAGACGGGGCCTTTACTGAAGAAAGGAGGTTGTTGGCCATACAGTGCAGTTATCCTGCCTCCTTTGCAGAAAAGTACCCCCAAAGTATGATGTTTCCACCTCCCTGGTTTCAAGGTTGGGACTGTGTACTTGGGATTGTTCTTACCCTTCTTCCTCCAAACACGGTGAGTGGTGTTGATACCAAAAACTTCTATTTTGGTCTCATCTGACCACATGACCTTCTTCCATGCCTCCTCTTGATCATCCAGATGGCCATTGGTGAACTTCAAATGGGCCTGGACATGTTCTGGCATGAGCAGGAGGACCTTGCATGCCCTCAGGAATTTAATCCATGACGGCGTAGTGTGTTACTAATGATAGTCTTTGAGACTGTGTTCCCAGCTATCTTCAGGTCATTGACCAGGTCTTGTCATGTACTTGCTGATTCCTGACCTTTTTCAGAATCATCCTTACCCCACGAGACGAGATCTTGCATGGAGCCCCAGACCGAGAATGACACTCATCTTGTGTTTCTTCCATTTTCTAATACTTGCGCCAACAGTTGTTGCCTTTTCACCAAGTTGCTTGCCTATTGTCCTGTAGGCCAACCCTGTCTGTGCAGGTCTACAATTTTGGCCCTCACGTGTTATTAGACAGCTCATTGGTCTTGGCAATGGTCTTTATGCAGGTAACGGGTTCAAACAGATGCAATCAATACAGGTAATGAGTGTAGAGTAGAAGGGCTTCTTAAACAAAAAATAACAGGTCTGTGAGAGCCAGAATTCTTGCGGGTTGGAAGGTGATCAAATACTTAATTCATGCAATAAAATGCAAATTAATTATTTTAAAAATCATACCATGTGATTTCCTGGATTTTTTGTTTTATTCTGTCTGTCACGGTTGAAGTATACATATGATAAAAATGACAGATCTCTCCATCCTTTGTAGGTGGGAAAATCTGCAATATCGGCAGTGAATCAAATACTTATTTTCTTCACTGTATGTCACAGAATCTTTGACAATTTTTTTTTTTCACACAAAGTTCTCAAAACGCATACAAAATCATCTTTGAAACCACCTGAAATTAACTTTTTTTATTTTGCCTGTTCTCTAAATGTTGTGGGGGGGTATTCATTCAATTTTTGATGTGTAAAACAAGCTATACATTCATCATTGGGCTAAATTTGACAAGGAAATCAATTGTAAGTGGGAAAAAATCCCCATACACAAAAGTATATTTGTACACTTTTTTAAAAATATTATCAGCCAGGAAAAAACAAATGTAGACTTATTTATGTGTCTGAAACACTGCAAACATTATTAAATAGATCCATTAAATCTGATGAGGCAGGTGTATTTGTTTTAAAAATCCGTGTCAGAATGGCTGTATAAGTGTGATATCAAAATGAGCATTTTTACTTTAGGTAGGGAAACTTTCATAGAGGCTTATACAGCTGTTTTGGCATTTAAGTAAACCAGCCACAGTAGGTCTAAGGGGTACTTTGCACGCTGCGACATCGCTAGCCTATGCTAGCGATGCCGAGCGCGATAGTACCCGCCCCCGTCGCACATGCGATATCTTGTGATAGCTGCCGTAGCGAACATTATCGCTACGGCAGCGTCACACGCACTTACTTTCTCTGTGACGTCGCTCTGGCCGGCGAACTGCCTCCTTCCTAAGGGGGCGGGTCGTGCGGCGTCACAGCGATGTCACACGGCAGGTGGTCAATAGACGCGGAAGGGCAGAGATGAGCGTGACGTAAACAACCCGCCCACCTCCTTCCTTCCACATAGCCAGTGGAGGCAGGTAAGGAGATGTTCCTCGCTCTTGCGGCTTCACACACAGCGATGTGTGCTGCTGCAGGAACGAGGAACAACATTGTATCTCCTATTGGTGCGACATTATGAAAATGTTCGACGCTACACAGATCACCGATTTACGACGCTTTTGCGATCGTTTATCGGCGCATCTAGGCTTTACACGTTGCGACATCGTTACCAGCGCCGGATGTACCTCACTTTCGATTTGACCCCGACGATATCCCCCCTAAGGGGGGCTTTACACATTGCGACATTGCTACCGAAATATCGTCGGGGTCACGTTTGTTGTGACGCACATTCGCCGCCGGTAGCGACATCGCAATGTGTAAATCCTAGGAGCGACGATGAACGAGCGTGAAACAGTCAAAAATCGCTGATCTGTGTCACGTCGTTCATTTTCATAATGTCATTACTGCTGCAGATACGATGTTGTTTGTCATTCCTGCGGCAGCCTACATCGCTGTGTGTGAAACCGCAGGAACGACGAACATCTCCTTACCTGCCTCCAGCGGCAATGCGGAAGGAAGGAGGTGGGTGGGATGTTATGTCCCACTCATCTCCGCCCCTCCGCTTCTATTGGCCGGCCGCTTAGTGACGTCGCGGTGACGCCAAACGCACCTTCCCCTTGAAGGAGGGATTGTTCAGCGGTCGCCGCGCCTTCACCGACCAGGTATGTGCGTGTGAAGCTGCCGTAGCGATAATGTTCACTACGGCAGCAATCACCATATATCGCATGTGCGACGGGGGCGGGTACTATCGTGCTCGGCATCGATAGCATGTGCTAGCGATGTCGCAACGTGTAAAGTACCCCTAAGAGTTCTATTTAGCAATGTAATAATATAGTAAAGTGCGCAGTTTGTATTCTGAAATCCGGTGACAGATCCGCTTTACATTTTTTATTATAATTATTGTTACAGTTACAAGACTTGTAATATTTTACAGGACGGAGAGTGCTGTGATACCTCCATGCCAGTAATAAAGGTTGATGCAAGCGAAGTTCTGGCTGTCAGCACTAGTGTACAGCGGTGTCCACAGTACAGGGGAAATGGACCCAGGTTGGATGAAGAAGGTGAATTTCCATCAAATACCATAAAATAAAAATTGTGACATTTTCAGATGCTGAAACATTAAAAGGGTTGTCCGATCTATAAAAGTCTTCGATCACTCTATGTGACTGCAGACTTATGAATCCTCCCAGTGCACACACTGTGCGAGAATTTGCTGGTTTCTCAGCCAGGAACCTGACTAGTGGGCATAGCCTGACTCCATACAAATGTATTGAGCAAGGCCGCGTCGACTGAACGACCATGTCTACTAGTTGTACGTGCCCACTCCATACACTTGTATTGAGTGAGGCCGCACTCACTAGTTGTATTTGCCCACGTCATACACTTGTATTGAGCGAGTTCACACCCACTAGTCGTACGTGCACACTCCATACACTTGTATTGAGCGAGGCCACACCAACTGAACAACCACATTTACTAGTCATATGTGCCCGCTGCATACAATTGTTTGAGCGAGGCAGCGTCCACTTGTCATACATGCCCACTCCCTACACTTGTATTGAGTGAGGCCGCACCCACTAGTCGTACGTGCCCACTCCATACGCACATATATGAGTGATGCTGCACCCACTAATTGTACATGCCCACTCCATACACTTGTATATGAGTGATGCTGCACCCACTAGTCCTACATGCCCACTCCATACACTTGAATTGAGCAAGGCCGCACCCACCGAACGACCACGTCTACTAGTCATACGCACCCATGCAGTTGTATTGAGCGTGGCTGCGCTCACTAGTCGGATTTTGGCCGGGAACATGTATAGCGAACAATTGCTGTCACATTACCGACGTTCCCAGCTCAGAAACCGGTGAATACTTGCAGAGCCTACTTTGTGCACTGGGAGAATTCGTAAGTCTGCAGTCACAAAGTGATTGCAGATTTATCATTTTAAATCGGACAACCCCTTTAAGCATCAGATGATTTTGGTATTTTGAATACGGAACCAAGTTATCTGACGTAACATTGATGACTTTTAGTCAGAATGTGCGTCATTGGAAGCTATCCCAGAATCCCTTCTGACTTTGTCATGACATTCCATTAAGCCTATATATTTTACTGTGGGAGAGCCACGTGTTGGAAGGATAATTAGTATCTAATCACTGTAATTACATGTTATCCTTTAAGGCATTTACAACTGTTATTTAATTTCTCTGGCCTGATTTCATTTCTGCTCACATATATTGTTATTGTAAATGTTACCTTAGATGTTTTTTTATATAGTATATTGATATATCTGAGCTAATGTGCAGTTTTATCTGTTGAACGTATGGCTCTGATATTTTAGTACTAGTTAGAATATAATAAAGGGGCTTTTATATTTTTCACTAGATACTACCAAACTAACAAATGGAATAAGGTTTATGGCACACTTGGAAATATGGGTGCTCAAGATGGATCAAACTCGTCATTAGATACAAGAGAACTAGGCAAACCAATGGTGTGCCAAGTTCTCTTGTAACTAAACTAACAAAGCTCTGGTTACATAGAATATTTGTCCCCTAAATTTTAGTAAATAAGAACTTAAAAGTTTATTCCCATCTCCAAGATCCTATCCCAATATGTAGTAAGTGTAATAATAATAATATTGTCTCGATTCACCTTTCCTCTGCTCCTTGCAAAACCATTAGGTTTTATCTATTGCTTGGTTGTTTGTATTCCCCGGGTCTTGCCGGTGGGCAGGGCTTGTTTGGTGCCTCGTTCCAGTAATCGCCTTGCTTTATCTGTGGACTTCTTCCACCGGAACTTCGCCAGTGATAGTTCCTGCTCTGGATCACATGAGTTAATTCTGATCCTCATCCTGCTACCCCGACTCCTCTCCCTGTCCTCCTCTCCGTCCGTCTTGACTGTGCTCCCTGACCTTCTGACCCTCCACTTGTCTGGTACCCTCAGTCCAGCTTCCCCCCTCTTGTACTTACGTTCCCCTTCAGCTTCTGACCTCAGCTTGCTCTCTGACTGCGGTTCTGCTCCCCATTGGTACCTGACGTTATCTCCCAGCCTCCCAGCTACTAACCTTAGGCTACTGACTTCGGCTCCTCTTTCTCCTTTGCACTGACGTGACCTCCTGGCTCTGACTCTCAGCTTGTACAACCATTCTGCTAACTCCCCGTCTAGATACAGGTTACATTTAGTGGGCAGACGCCACATTAAACTTAGGAGCTCTACATCTCTCCTGTGTACCTGTGCTCCCTGGTGGTAGCATTACAAATATGAGCAAATACATCCAATTAGAAATGTAGTATAGTTTACCTGATTTAGCCATCTCTCTTACCTCATGTGCATGGATTTGCAGCTTCGGTATCCATGGTTACGGCAACGAGCAACTATATAACTGTCACTATATGAGTGGATGTAACCATGGATAACTAAACTGCAATGCGTTGCACATAAGGTAAGAGATATGGCTATATCAGGAGAACTATACTACATTTCTAATTAGAGGTATTTGCTAATATTATTATTATTGTTATTATTATTACACCTACTGCATAATGGGATAGGATTTTGGAAATAGGAATAACCCTTTAAAGAAAAAAACAAAAAAAGAATGTTGGATCCTCAAAGGATCAAAAATATAACCCCTTAAAAGTCAACTCTATTCAATTAGCTTTAAAATATCAAAAAAACACAGTGCAAATAGTGCGAAGAAAAGGGGAGGAAGGTAAAGTTCACACCCTAATACAATCACCACCCTCCTGTCCACTACCTACAGCGAAGGTCGGCACCCTAATTAGATACGGAAAAGTGGCGCCCCCACTCACTGACGGCTATCCCTAGAAATTCCCTATCTCGCCCTCACAAAAAGTCATGAAAAAGAGATCAAGGACATATGGGCAGGGTATACATAACTAGTGGACAGAATATTTAGGACATACATATGGACCTCATTCCAACTCATACAAGAGGTTTTGGAGTATAGACACACACAGGTTATGATAATCTAAAGAGGGATCTCAATAATTGTAGATCCCTTCTACCCTCTGATAAAGGTGGGGCAACACCCTGATAGTAAATAATATGGTGCCCCCCCAAACTTGACTAACCTTAGGTTGCCCTGCTACACCCTGAAGATAAAGATAAAAAAGGGGTGCCTATGCTATAGCAGATAAGGTGCACAACATTACATTCAATCAAAAATACATAGCCACATTGCTGACATAGAGATGCATACGCTTGATAAAGTGCATAATGCATATACTCAACAAAGAATGAATAAAGTGCTAATGCAATATAGAATACAAAACCCTTATTCAAGGTTTATAGCTTCAACCCTGAGTTGCTAACATATAAAGTGCATATTCTTAATAAACCAGTCTATAAATAAAGTGCCATTGCATAATAAAGTGCAACCAAGTTTTAGGCAACCAAATTGATAAAATGAGGTAGTCAAATAAACACTTATCGTGCAGAGGCCATATGTGTGTCCCAGATATGCCTCAGAAATGCCTCGACGCGTTTCTCCCAGAAAGGGTCATCAGGAGGCTAGATGAATAATATGCCAGGGGTCAGCAGGATAGCATGATATGTGTAGATAGGAAGGATCACTCCAGGAATAACTTCTATGCTGTTTTAAAAGGGTTGTCCTTCCTAAATAGTAAACTGATGCCTATTAAATGTTAAAAACTAACTAGTTCTGTAATGTCCATCACTTAAAAATTCCCTACTCTTCCCTCTGTACTTTAACTTACTTTTTTTCTACTTCCAATGAATTTTTGTTTGAGTCTCCCAGTATGCACTAGATATTCTCAGACTACAACAGGGGGTTGCAGTCACTCCCTGCAGCTGATATCACTGCTCTGAAATGCGTTGTCATCAGTGACGTTCATTTAAGGAGCTGGGCTGATCCCTCTCTTCTATTGAGCATGTGCTGGTTGTCAATTCTGGTGCATGCTCAGTACGCTCTCCCTGCTCACTACATTCACTTCCATTCAAGGTGCATTTGAAGGGTTCTCCCAAAAGGGAAAAAACGCGACAAGCAGAGAGAGCATTCTGAGCATGTTCCAGAATTGACAACCTGCACATGCTCAGTAGAGGAGAATCTAGCCCAGCCCTGTAAACGGACAACATTAATGACATCCTATTTGGGGGGGAGGAAGAAACAGGGATGAGTGACAACAGCTTCAGCCCCCTGATGACGTTCTGTTTTAGAATCGAATCTGGGAGACTCAAACGAACCGTCATTGGAAGGGAGAGAAAAAACACAAAGTAAGTAAAGGTACAGTGGGAAGGGTTGAGAATTTTTAATTGATGTACATTATATACGTAGATAGTTTTTAAAATTAGATAATTGGATATTGAGTATTAGGTTCACTGTTAGGTGTCATACAACCCTTTTAAACCTTGTCCTGGGAATATAGACATATATGAGTCTGTGGAGATTGGGTGCGGAGAACCGAGGACGGTCCAGGCGTCACAGTTCATACTCAGATTGGAAATGTTTGACATGTAAAATCGGCAATCCATCTGCAGGTATTCCACGCACTTGGAGACAAACAAATCCACTTCCAGCCATGGCCCCAATTACCAAATGTGATTTGAGTAATCCATAAAATATAAAATAAAAATCAGTACTCAATATATCTGTCTCTTGTTCTGCATAGATATGTACACTGTCCTGGAAGACAACATGAAGGATTATCCACCTGTGCATGAATCTGCCGTTCTGGAGAAGATTATTGGACAGAGAAAAGGCATTCAAGGACACTTCAATTCCTGTTATCTAGATGCCACGCTTTTCAGGTAAGGATTGTAAGATTCCAAGTTACACAAGGGACACGTTCACAAGCCCTAAGTCATAAATATAGATTGGAGAGTTACAGATCTGATTTTTCCCTTTCACAGCCTGTTTGCCTTTTCATCTGTCTTGGATCACATCTTACGCTCTCCTGATGTCTGTGATGCCAAAGTACAGCGAATCTTGCGTCAAGATATTGTGAATCCTCTGAGAAGGTAAGTTTCTGTTATACGTGTAAATCTGGCCATAGACATAGCTGGTATAAAATGCTTCCAAATGTTTTTATTTATTATGTTTACTTATATAGCACCAACATATTCTGTAACTCTTTACATACATTGTCATCCCTCACTGTCCCTATTGGGGCTCACAATGTAGTATGCTCTTTGGAGTGTGGGAAGAAACCGGAAAACCTGGAAGAAACCCATGCAAACAAGGGGAAATCATATGGTTAGATTAGAACTCAGGGCCTAAGTGATTTTTAGACATTCTAAGTGGGTCGAGATGTCATGACTTCTCTTAACATTTGGTACATTTCTTGTACATTTAATACATTTTTAGCTTAATAGGATGGGCATCATGTAAATACCATGATTTATAAAGGTGAAGTCAGCATAGGATGCAGCTGTTTGTGACCGCAGAGTCAGTGGCCATGTGGCCAGTGCTACTTTTGAATCCCCTGGCCATTGGCTTCAGTGTGATTATGGGGTTCATGGACAACAGGAAAGTTATAGAACTCTCTGCTGTGACTATTCATGGAAGAATGGATATAATAAGGGCAGATACAACCATTAGAGGCACATCATCTCCACCCTAGCAACCAGATTAAGGCATAGATAGCAATACCTTACGCTCATGGATTTAACATCATAAAGGCCATGGGTGGACTGCTAGATTGTACAGCAGAACCACCTATCTTTTGAGGAAAAAGAGGTGTTAGTGCACACCCCTATTGATTGATCCAGATATGGGCTGAGCAGGCAGATGTGTCCGACTGCAGGATCATTGAGCTTACTCTTACCAGGTATTGGTGGTGTTGCATTATTTATTCTATTTTTATGGGGAAGGGGTGTTTCCATGGTTGAAATGTACACCCCTTCCAGGTTGCTGGCTCCAAATTTTAACCACAAACACTGCTAAGCCCATAAAACTGCAGTCTACACATGCTTTAGTCTGAGCTAACATATGTACTGTATGTGTATGACCTTGTGCACCTAAGCAGCTTCCATAGCCAGATCAAAAAATGCTGAATGCAACAATATGGAATCCCTTCTGGCATTCGTTTCCATCTGAAGTTTACCATACTAGAGGAAAACATTTCTGGATGGCTGTATACGTAGAAAAAGGATCTTACATGCCTCAAGGCCTTCTTAAATGCTCAAGTCCTCTGATTAAAAGAAGAAAGGTCATACTTACTGTGAGGTAAATCCGGAGATATGACGATAAATCATGATATTCAAGTATGTCAGGAAGCCCTCTCCTGGTGTCACCCCCCCTTTCCTTCACACAACTGGTTTAGCAACAAATTCCATGGCCATGTCCTGTGATATGGAAATTAGGTGGCTTTAGGACAATGGACACAGGATGACTCCCTGCCGTCACCCTGTAGTAGGAGCTGCTAGCTAGTTAGCAAGGCTATGGAAATAGCCAGACAGAACGACTCCAGTAAAAAATGGTTCATATCTCGCAAGCCATATTTCCGATAAATATGGCAACCATAAAAATGGTGTCTCTGCATGCGGACGATGCCGGCACACCCTTTTTATGGGAGCAGGACATTGGGAAATGCCCCAGGCATGATATCAGCCAATGGGGAACTGGCAGACAGGTCATGAGTCCCCTCGTTCTGTAGCTAAATTCATAACTGTCACAATGAGAGCATTGGCGTCCGCCTACAACGCTCCCAGGCAAAGTTATGGCCCATATTCCATGTTGGGATATTGTCCATAACTCAAGCCAGGGGTGGAGCAGTGCTCCCTGTGAGGTCACGAAGGTAGGAGGGGACCTGGATTTGGCCAGGTTGATAACCCTACTTCGGCCATTTTCCAGTGTTCTTCTGCTCGGGGGCCTGGTTGGGAAAGACCTGTGAGGGAGTTCCTGGAAACCTGGTCTACAGCGCCCCCCTGTGGCCAGACGCAACAAGGTAACTGCTGGAACTGTGTATGCCTGTTTGTAACCCATGCTTTGATTGTAACTGTACTCTGACATAACTGTATATTCTGTAGATTCCCTATTGTATATATTGTAGTTTCTAGTGTGCTTTAGGCTGATTAAATTATATAATTAATCTTGGGCTGTTCTGTTATCTCGATCTTGAATCCCACGTCTGTGTGTTCGGCTAATAGTTACCGTAAATCGGTTGGTGGCAGCGAATTGTGCCAAGGATTATTGTGGGGAGGCCAGTGAGATTCGGGGAGATTTTATATATTCCGCCCGCGGAGGTCGGGGGAATATATACCTTACTCTCACCGGGGACCCTTCAATAATCGGCATAAGTAGTATAGCGGCCTCCTTGCTTATGGTCGGGCAATTCCATAATTGGCCTGACTATAAGAGGGGCGCTAGAGAGCGCGTCACGTGCTCTGTCTGTCGGTCGGGAGGTATAAAGGAGGGGTGACCCCCACTTGTTACCCCCCGATTGTGACATACTGGTAGCCAGCGCGGGGGATTTCTGAGTGACCCCCCCGGTGGTTTGTGACATATTGGTGGCATAGCGGTGGGATCGAGATAATAGTGTGTGTGAGTGTGAGACCCATACTCCCAGACACTAAAGACTGCCTGCAGCAGCTGTGGCTGCTGGGGTCTTCAGACTAGCTCAACACTAGAGTGTCAGAGTGCAGATACTGTAAGGTGTGTGGAGGCATCAGGTGTCAGTTCTGTGTCAGTGACCAAAAGTCTGCAAGAATGGCTGATGGCACCAGGAGCAGAGCTATGCAACTGGCCAATGCTAAGGCAGGAGCCGAAGAGAGGGAGGACGGTGCTGTGGACAGCAATGAGGAGGTTGCCCACGAGTCCTCCAGGAGCTCGACGCCAGAAAACCGTTCTGCCGAGGACATTGCGCAACCTGGCACTGCTGGACAAGATGAGGAGGAGCTCACCCAAGGTTCCTCAACGAGCCAGATGCCAGCCCTCCGCTCTGAAAGGGACAGTGAATCACCAGGCTCCGCAGCGTGCCGCAGATCACCACGTGCCATTCCACCGAGCCTGGGAGGCTCGGATAGCCTTCTTCAAATGGCTATGGCCCTTCTCCAGGCTGGAGACCAGAAGGGCTACAAGGAACTCCTGGCAGAGCGCAGGGCAGAGCGGCACGCAGAGCGTGAGGCTACGGAGCGAGAGCGGCAGGCAGCGCGTGAAGAGCGAGAGCGAGAGCGACAGGCAGACCGTGACTACCAGCTGCAGCTAGCTCAGCTCCGGCCCTCATCAGCCACATGTGACCTTCAAAACACCAAACTTCCAAAGGTCCGTGTTGAGGACTTCCCAGTGCTGGAGAAGGATGGAGACTTGGACTCTTTCCTGACTGCTTTTGAACGGACTTGCTTGCAGCACCATCTGAACAAGGACCAGTGGGCCAAATACCTGACCCCCCGTTTAAGGGGTAAGGCCCTGGATGTCCTTGGGGACTTGCCTGCTGAGGCAGATCAGGGCTACGACACCATCAAGCGGGCCCTGATCCAACAGTACAACCTCACTCCAGAGTCCTACCGCAAGAAGTTCCGGAGCCTACAGAAGGGACCAAAGGACTCCTGGGCTGACCACCGGCGGGCACTTGCCCGAGCTGCCGACCACTGGACCCAAGGCCTGCAGCTTTCCACCGGACTGGAGATCCTGGACTTGTTCATCACGGAGCAACTCTTGTGGAACTGCCCTGAGGATCTCCGCCAGTTCATCCGAGACCAGAAGCCAAAGGGGTCCACGGCTACAGCTGCCCTTGCCGATGACTACACCAACAACCGGGCCCCTGAGGCCAGGAGAGCGGCCACCAGCAGCACCTGGAGAGGGGGTAAGATGAATTCTGCGACTGCCCCACCTGCCCCTAGACTGCAGGGGGTGTCCCCCTCAACTCCCCTCTCCAGGCCCGTGGCAGAACCAAGACGGTGCCACCAGTGCAACCTACCTGGACACTTCAAGGCCATGTGCCCTCAGCGTCCCAAGGCCCCGGCTCCGTCCCCGTCCCAAGGGCCGCCCAAGGTGTATTGTGTGGGTGGGGGTGGTGGTAGGTCCCTGGACAGCTTCCAACCTGTCACCGTCGGCCGGTCTGTGACCATAGGACTGCGAGACAGCGCCTCGGAGGTGACTCTGGTGCGGCCTGAGATGGTGTCCCCCCAAGACTTGATCCCTGGAAAAACCCTCGCTGTCTCCGGGATTGGAGGCACTGACCCGGCGCTGCCTGTTGCTGACGTTTATGTGGACTGGGGCGCAGGGCGGGGGGTGAGGGAGGTGGGGGTAACTGATCGGATCCCTGCAAACGTGCTACTTGGGACAGATTTGGGGCAGATAACCTCCCAGTTTGGGCCCCAACCAAGGGCTGAACCTTCAGCCCGTACTGACATGCCTCCGGACAATGTTAATGTGTTATCTATGAATGATGTAAGGGAGGAGGGAGTGAACTCTGATATTTCTGCTTGCATAGACACCATAGACACACACTCAGCTGCAGCTGTGACAGGGGAGGGGGTCAGAGAAAGGTGTGACAATGCCTCTACAAGTAACCAGCCTGTGAGCTGGGATCTGTTGCCCTCTGCAGGGATAAGCAGGGAGCAGGGTGCTGCAGGGGGAGGACCAGTGTGTGGGGTGGGGGCTACCACAGCAAATGTGGGGTCCCCAGAGATTTCACAGCGGGGTTCTGTTGCTGCAGGAGGGGAACAGGCAGGTGAGATTGGGGCCGGTCCAGGAGCGGAAGTGCTCCCAGGTAAGATCTCGGTGCATGGTTCCCCCACAACCGGGGTGTCAGGAAGCCAGGTAGGTCTGCCTGAACCGGCGACTTGGTCAGGAACGGAGGGGGAGCAGGCACGACCCACGGTCGCAGCGGCTGTGGCCGCTGTCACCCGCAGTGGGAGTGCTGGAAGCCAAGGGGCCTCCCGGAGGTCCGATAGCTCTTCCCCTTCTGACCAAGTGGCAGCCGAGTCAGGTGGAGGCCAGGACACAGGTCCCGGGGTACTGACTGAAGATGTGACAGTCTCGTCGATTCTGGCCACATCTAGTCAGGGGTTTCAGGCAGCGTTAGAAGCTGATGACAGCCTGAAAGCTCTTAAGGAGCAGGCGGCACAGCCTCCCTCGGACTCGGACCCGGAGCGAGTGGTCTGGGACCAAGGACGGCTGTACCGGGCCACGGTCCAGCAGGGTTCACCGGAGGCGTGGCCCAGGGACCGACAGTTAGTGGTACCCTATCCGTTCCGGACGGAGTTGTTGCGGATCGCGCATGAGATACCGATGGCCGGACACCTAGGGATCGCTAAGACCAAGGCCAGGTTAAACCAGCATTTCTACTGGCCAAAAATGGGGGCCGATGTGGCTGCCTACTGCCGTTCGTGTGAAACCTGTCAGAGAGTGGGGAAGGCGGGGCCACGCCCCAAAGCCCCACTGGTATCTCTGCCAATCATCGATGAGCCTTTCAGGAGGGTGGCTGTGGATCTGGTCAGCCCGCTGGCCATCCCCAGCAGCTCCGGGAAACGCTTCATACTGACGGTAGTGGACTATGCCACCCGGTACCCAGAAGCAGTGGCCTTGTCGTCCATTCGGGCTGACAAGGTGGCCACCGCATTGCTGGAGATTTTCTCCCGAGTGGGTTTTCCCCAGGAAATGCTCACTGACCGGGGGACCCAATTCATGTCCTAGCTGATGGAGGCCCTCTGTAAGCAAGTCCAGGTGCGACATCTGGTGGCCAGCCCGTACCATCCACAGACTAATGGCCTGTGCGAGCGGTTCAATGGCACCTTAAAGCAGATGCTTAAGATGTTGGTCGACTCCCATGGGCGTGACTGGGAGCGGTATCTCCCACACCTGTTATTTGCTTACCGGGAGGTTCCACAGGCCTCAACAGGATTCTCACCGTTTGAGCTCCTGTACGGGCGACGTGTGCGGGGCCCCCTGGCTCTGGTGAAAGAGGCTTGGGAAGGGGATTTGGCCACCCCTGGAGTGTCGGTTATCGAGTATGTCATGCGCTTCCGGGACAAAATGCAGGCCTTGACGCAACTGGTACACGACAATATGGCTCAAGCCCAGGCCGATCAGAAGCGTTGGTACGACCAGAACGCTTGTGAGAGGACCTACCAAGTGGGTCAAAAGGTGTGGGTACTGGTCCCCGTACCACAGGACAAGCTTCAGGCAGCCTGGGAAGGCCCATACCTCGTGTACCAGCAGCTCAACCCTGTGACGTACCTGGTCACCCTGGACCCTGCCCGTGGAAGGCGGAAGCCCTTCCATGTGAACATGATGAAGGCACATCATGAGCGGGAGGCATGTGCGCTCCCCGTGTGCAACCTGCCCGAGGAGGGAGAAGCGGAAACCCTCTTGGATATGCTAGCCCAGGTTAGGGCAGGCGGATCCATTGAGGATGTGGAGGTTGGCCACCAGCTCTTGGAGGACCAACGGTCCCAGCTGTGGGCCACCCTACACCCCTTCCGGGGGTTGTTTACCAACCAGCCCGGAAGGACTGACTTGGCTGTCCATCACGTGGACACTGGGGATCATCCCCCGATCCGGCGTTCAGCACATCGGGTCTCCCTGGAGGTGCAGCAACACATGCGCCAGGAGATTGACGAGATGCTGAAGCTGGGGGTGATCCAGGCATCCAACAGCGCTTGGGCCTCGCCTGTAGTCCTCGTCCCTAAGAAGGACCGAACCACGCGGTTCTGCGTGGACTACAGGGGGCTCAATGCGGTCACGGTCGCCGATGCGTACCCAATGCCACGCATCGATGACCTGCTCGATCAGTTGGCCGGGGCTCAGTACCTGACCATCATGGATCTGAGCCGGGGATATTGGCAGATCCCCCTGACTCGCAAGGCCAGGGAACGCTCTGCCTTTATTACCCCATTTGGACTGTACGAGTCCACGGTGATGCCATTCGGGATGAGGAATGCCCCTGCCACTTTCCAGCGGATGGTCAACACCCTGCTCAAGGGACTTGAAGGGTACGCGGCCGCGTACCTGGATGACATTGCCGTCTTCAGTCCCACCTGGGAGGACCACCTAGAGCATCTAGCACAGGTGCTCAGGCGGATCCACCGGGCAGGTTTGACCATCAAGCCGGGAAAGTGTCAGCTGGCCATGAGCGAGGTCCAGTACCTCGGTCACCGGGTAGGTGGGAGAACACTGAAGCCCGAGCCTGAGAAAGTGGAAGCCATCGCATCCTGGCCCACCCCCAGGACCAAGAAGCAGGTGATGTCCTTCTTGGGGACCGCTGGGTACTATAGGAGGTTTGTTCCATGCTATAGTAGCCTGGCAAAGCCCTTGACGGACCTCACCAAGAAGAAGCTGCCCTCTGCAGTCGATTGGACAATGGACTGCGAGACAGCCTTCCGGGCCCTAAAGGACGCCCTGTCCAGCCCGCCCGTGCTACAGGCAGCCGACTTCACGCGGCCGTTTGTAGTACAGACCGACGCCAGTGACTTCGGCCTCGGTGCGGTGCTCAGCCAGGTGGACTCTGCGAGCCAAGAGCACCCAGTCTTGTACCTGAGCAGGAAGCTGTTACCAAGGGAAGTTGCCTATTCCACGATGGAGAAGGAGTGCCTGGCCATAGTGTGGGCCCTGCAGCGTCTGCAACCCTATCTATACGGGCGCCACTTCATCGTGGAGACGGACCACAATCCCCTCAGCTGGTTGCACACCGTCTCTGGGACGAATGGGCGATTGTTGCGATGGAGCCTTGCGCTCCAGCAATACAACTTCACCATTCGCCACAAAAGGGGCCGTGACCACGGTAACGCAGACGGGCTGTCCCGACAAGGAGAGGTCGCGGACGGGCGCACGGGGGAACACCGGAGTGTGCTGCCCCCTAGCGCCCTCAAAAGGGGGGAGGTGTGAGGTAAATCCGGAGATATGACGATAAATCATGATATTCAAGTATGTCAGGAAGCCCTCTCCTGGTGTCACCCCCCCTTTCCTTCACACAACTGGTTTAGCAACAAATTCCATGGCCATGTCCTGTGATATGGAAATTAGGTGGCTTTAGGACAATGGACACAGGATGACTCCCTGCCGTCACCCTGTAGTAGGAGCTGCTAGCTAGTTAGCAAGGCTATGGAAATAGCCAGACAGAACGACTCCAGTAAAAAATGGTTCATATCTCGCAAGCCATATTTCCGATAAATATGGCAACCATAAAAATGGTGTCTCTGCATGCGGACGATGCCGGCACACCCTTTTTATGGGAGCAGGACATTGGGAAATGCCCCAGGCATGATATCAGCCAATGGGGAACTGGCAGACAGGTCATGAGTCCCCTCGTTCTGTAGCTAAATTCATAACTGTCACAATGAGAGCATTGGCGTCCGCCTACGACGCTCCCAGGCAAAGTTATGGCCCATATTCCATGTTGGGATATTGTCCATAACTCAAGCCAGGGGTGGAGCAGTGCTCCCTGTGAGGTCACGAAGGTAGGAGGGGACCTGGATTTGGCCAGGTTGATAACCCTACTTCGGCCATTTTCCAGTGTTCTTCTGCTCGGGGGCCTGGTTGGGAAAGACCTGTGAGGGAGTTCCTGGAAACCTGGTCTACAGCGCCCCCCTGTGGCCAGACGCAACAAGGTAACTGCTGGAACTGTGTATGCCTGTTTGTAACCCATGCTTTGATTGTAACTGTACTCTGACATAACTGTATATTCTGTAGATTCCCTATTGTATATATTGTAGTTTCTAGTGTGCTTTAGGCTGATTAAATTATATAATTAATCTTGTGCTGTTCTGTTATCTCGATCTTGAATCCCACGTCTGTGTGTTCGGCTAATAGTTACCGTAAATCGGTTGGTGGCAGCGAATTGTGCCAAGGATTATTGTGGGGAGGCCAGTGAGATTCGGGGAGATTTTATATATTCCGCCCGCGGAGGTCGGGGGAATATATACCTTACTCTCACCGGGGACCCTTCAATAATCGGCATAAGTAGTATAGCGGCCTCCTTGCTTATGGTCGGGCAATTCCATAATTGGCCTGACTATAAGAGGGGCGCTAGAGAGCGCGTCACGTGCTCTGTCTGTCGGTCGGGAGGTATAAAGGAGGGGTGACCCCCACTTGTTACCCCCCGATTGTGACGTACTGGTAGCCAGCGCGGGGGATTTCTGAGTGACCCCCCCGGTGGTTTGTGACACTTACCTCTTGCACTGGTGCCGTTTCAGCTATGTCGGTGCCAGGTCTCCTGGTATTCAAGTGACATTGATATGGCAAGTGCTGCCAGCAATCAGCAGTTGCTGATCGGATGAAGCTCCCGAACATTCCTACACACCAGGATGTTCACTGTGACGAAATATAAAAGGCAGTCGCCGGTCAGCGCCTGCTGATTGGCTGCTCAGTAGCATGACATAATAATGTCACGCGAGGCCCTTGAATTATTATTATTATTATTTATTATTATAGCGCCATTTATTCCATGGCGCTTTACAAGTGAAAGGGTATACGTACAACAATCATTAACAGTACATAACAGACTGGTACAGGAGGAGAGAGGACCCTGCCCGCGAGGGCTCACAGTCTACAGGGAATGGGTGATGGATGAATATAAGATTTTCTTATTTTACTCCAGGGACTCGCCCATTTAAAGGTATTATGTAGGCTTGGGGTTAAAGTCTGCAGTCATTCTATGTGACTGCAGACTTGTGAATCTTCACAGTGCACACACTGTGTGCAGTCAGGAGTAGCAGGCGCATGAAACATAGTGTGTGATTTGCATACATCCAGCGACGTGCCCACTAGACGTGCGTGGCCTCGCTCAATTCATTTGTATTGAGCAAGGCTGGACACGTCTAGTCGGAATGTGGCCAGTAGTATGACGGCCCGCTCCCGCCGCCGACACCAGCTAATCCTGACCACGTAAACTGTACACGCTGTGAGGACTCACAAGTCTGCACTCACATGTGACTTCAGACTCAAGCCCCACGCCTGGACAAGCCCTTTAAAGGGAACCAATCACCAGGATTTTCATATATAAGCTAAAGCCAGTGCTATACTGGCACTATCAGGCTGATTCTATACATACCTTTAGTTGTCAGCTAGGATGTTTAGCTTTTGAAATCCAAGAAAGTAAAGTTTATAAAATCAGCAGCTTCTTGAGTGACAGCAGCTGAGGCTCAGATATTTGGGGATATGCATATATCTCCTCCCCCTGTTAGAATTAGCATAGGTATTATACCATTGACCTAGCAGGACCTGTGGTGAGGTCATACCCATGTGACCAGAAGGAGCGGGGCCTCACCGAATAGAAAAATGTTGCTTCCTAATATCAACTTTGTTGTCTGAGGTGCCGCCCCTTCTGTCACATGGGTCTGACGCCACCATAGGTCCTGCTAGATCGATTGTATAATACTTATTCTAACAGAGGAAGAGGATAACTATGCATACCCCCAGATATTATCTGATACTCAGCTGCTGTCACTCAAGAAGCTGCTGATTCTGTAAACTTTACTTTCTTGGGTTTCAAAACCTAAACATCCGAGGTTACTACACTACAGGTATGTATAGAATCAGCCTGATAGTGCCAATATAGCACTGGCTTTAGGTTATATACGAAAATCCTGGTGATTGTTTCCCTTTAAGAGTGGATTATCCAAGTATTTGACAACCCCTTTAATAACCTAATGGGGCATAATTAGAGTGTTGTATTGTATTTCACATCATGCTTACTTTGATTTTGCAGGAGTGGATTTGTACATGCAGAAAATGTCATGAAGCTCAGAAAATTACTACGATGTGCCACTTTTGTTACGGAGGAGAAAGGTTTGTTTGAAATTTTGGATAGTGCTATCTATTTTACAAATGACGGGAATGATGGCTTCATTCACCTCGTCTCTTCCAGACCCTGAAGAATTCCTCAGTGCCTTATTACATGAAGTTCTAGCAGTGGAGCCTCTTCTTAAAATCAGGTTTGTTTCATGAATCTGGGACTACTGTATGTAGGAGGCAGATATCAATGCTTTGTCTTTACAGCTGAATGGCATCACCATTTTCCTTTTTTTTTTTTCAATATTCCAGGTGTAACAACAAGACCCAGGAAAGCAATAGCTATCAAATAATTGTGGAACGAGATGGAGCACTAAAGGTTCCTAGTGTCCAGACACTTATGGACAGATCATTCCGATTCTATGAGGACCTAACATTTGATCAGGTGATCACCGATTATCTCCCAAAAATGTGTCCATCCACATCGAAATATGCTTTAGTTTTCTGCCTACCGTGTCATTTGTGTTTCTTCTTCTGTGGGCAGTTCATCTTCATAATCAGTCTTCCAGCACCATAGGTGCTGTATCACCCTTTCCACACTTAGCATGTATTACACCTATCATTGTCCAATGGTTACCAGCTCCAAATGGAAAGCATGCCTGTATGAAAATATTGTGTCTCTGTCTGACTCTGTCTCTGTGATGCTAGTGACAGATTGCACGCGATAACTTGCCGTGGGTAGAAAATTAGACAGAGGGGGCACATTCTACATTTAATAAGTGATTTCTTTGGGCTGTAATAAAGTGCTTGGCGATTTTGTTTGTAATTGCATTGAAAATCAGATGTGGCTGTTTACTGAAATGACAGTGTCCATTTAAGCTTACACATGCTGTATTGCTTCCAGGTTCCACGTTGTCTTATCCTTCAAATGCCGAGATTTGGCAAGAAGTTTAAAATGTTTCCATATATATTTCCTTCCCTAGAACTGGACATCACTCATATGCTGCACAAAAGTGAGTATCGTATTATGTATCCGGCACTCTACCTCAAGCATTCTTGCTGTTGCTCTTGCAAGGGCAGAGCTAGGTCAACAATTAATAGTACATAAAATGAGCTAAATCAGATCTTTAATAGAGTTTGTGCAAATCGATTCTCAGGACCTGGTCCAACGGTAATCTTTGGGAGCTGAACAAGTGCCCCAAGAACTGCCTCCTACAGTGGGCAAAAAAAGTATTTAGTCAGCCACCAATTGTGCAAGTTCTCCCACTTAAAAAGATGAGAGAGGCCTGTAACTGACATTATAGGTAGACCACAACTATGAGAGACAAAATGAGAAAACAAATCCAGAAAATCATCTTCCCTGATTTGGCAAGATTTTTTTTCAAATTATGGTGGAAAATAAGTATTTGGTCAATAACAAAAGTTCATCTCAATATTTTGTTATATATCCTTTGTTGGCAATGACCGAGGTCAAAGTTTTCTGTAAGTCTTCATAAGGTGATGTTTTGGGCCTGTCGCTGAGCAACAGACTTTCAACTCCCTCCAAAGGTTTTCTATAGGGTTGAGATCTGGAGACTGACTAGGCCACTCCAGGACCTTCATATGCTTCTTACGAAGCCACTCCGTCATTGCCCTGGTGGTGTGCTTGGGATCATTATCATGCTGCAAGACCCAGCCACGTTTCATCTTTAATGCCCTTGCTGATGGAAGGAGGTTTGCATTCAAAATCTCACAATACATTGCCCCATTCATTCTTTCATGTACACAGATCAGTCGTCCTGGTCCCTTTAAACAGAAACAGCCACAAAGCATGATGTTGCCACCCCCATGCTTCACAGTGGGTATGGTGTTCTTTGGATGCAACTCAGCATTCCGTCTCCTTCAAACACAATGAGTTGTGTTTCTACCAAACAGTTCTACTTTGGTTTCATCAGATCATATGACATTCTCCCAATACTGTTCTGGATAATCCAAATGCTCTCTAGCAAACTTCAGATGGGCACTGCAGGATCTGAGCTACTGGCGGCGTAGTGTGTAACTGATGGCAGCCTTTGTTACTGTGGTCCCAGCTCTATGCAGGTCATTCAGTAGGTCCCCCCGTGTGGTTCTGGGATTTTTGCTCACCGTTCTTGTGATCATTTTGACCGCACAGGGTGAGATCTTGCGTGGAG
Source organism: Anomaloglossus baeobatrachus (assembly GCF_048569485.1). NCBI lineage: Eukaryota > Metazoa > Chordata > Amphibia > Anura > Aromobatidae > Anomaloglossus > Anomaloglossus baeobatrachus. The sequence goes on along the minus strand of NC_134357.1, from coordinate 342,358,321 downwards.
CCCCAGATCGAGGAAGATTATCAGGGGTCTTATATATCTTCCATTTTCTTATTATTGCTCCCATAGTTGATTTCATCACACCAAGCAGCTTGCCCATTGCAGATTCAGTCTTCCCAGCCTGGTGCAGGGCTACAATTTTGTTTCTGGTGTCCTTCGACAGCTCTTTGGTCTTCACCATAGTGGAGTTTGGAGTGTGACTATAACCTTGTGGATAGGTGTTCAAATAGGTGCCATTACTACAGGTAATGAGTGGAGGACAGAGGAGCATCTAAAAGAAGAAGTTACATGTCTGTGAGAGCCAGAAATCTTGCATGTTTTTAGATGACTAAATACTTATTTTCCACCATAATTTGCAAAAAAAAAAAATCTTGTCAAATCAGACAAGATGATTTTCTGGATTTGTTTTCTCATTTTGTCTCTCATAGTTGTGGTCTACCTATGATGTCAATTACAGGCCTCTCTCATCTTATTAAGTGGGAGAACTTGCACAATTGGTCACTGAGTAAATACTTTTTTTTTCCCCACTGTACCTGCCCACATCTTACCTTGATTAGCCTGGCAAATTGTCATTATTGTGAAGACATGCCAGGCTGGCTCGTGAAAAGAAGGGCAGTGGAGTCAGGCAGGTAGGAGGTGTTTCTCAGGGCTCATCACTACCAGAGATTATTGACATGACAGATTGACCTGTGAGTCAAATTACACTAACTCTAGTCTTTATTAATCTCAGTTTATGGTCTTCTTGTCTGGAATGTAATGCTTATGTACCTGTCTGCAGGAAGCGCAGTGTGCTGTCTATGTCTGAGTCCTGCCGAGTATGAATGCACTCACTGCCTCGCTGATCCACTAACCACAGATGGGAATGTGCGCCAGTTCTGCCAACTTTGTGAGAAACAGGTCAGCATCTGTAGTAGAGATACTGTATGTATATATGGTTACAGTGGCGTAACTAGAGTTCAATGGGCCCGGTGCAAAGTTTGAACCTGGGCCCCCACCTTGGGGTATAGGATAATTACACTGACACTTGGCTCTTTTCCTCAGTACCCAGCTTTCCCATACTCTTAGATCCCAATGATATAATATCCAATATTATAATGCATTTCATAGTCCTCCATATATTATAATACACTCCCCATAATTCTCCATACATTATAATACACTACTCATAGTCCTACATACATTATAATATACTGCTTAAAGTTCTCCATATATTATAATACTATAATACACTCCCCATATTCCTCCATATATTATAATACACTGCTCATAGTTCTCCATACATTATAATACACTGCTCATAGTTCTCCATACATTATAATACACTGCTCATAGTTCTCCATACATTATAATACACTGCTCATAGTTCTCCATACATTATAATACACTGCTCATAGTTCTCCATATATTATAATACACTGCTCATAGTTCTCCCATACATTATAATACACTGCTCATAGTTCTCCATACATTATAATATACTGCTCATAGTCCTCCATACATTATAATACACTGCTCATAGTCCTCCATACATTATAATATACTGCTCATAGTCCTCCATACATTATAATATACTGCTCATAGTTCTTCATACATTAAAATATACTGCTCATAGTCCTCCATACATTATAATTTACTGTTCCAAGTCCTCCATACATTATAATATACTGCTCATAGTTTCCATACATTATAATATACTGCTCATAGTCCTCATTATATTATAATATACTGCTCATTGTCCTCCATACATTATAATACACTGCTCATAGTCCTCCATATATTATAATATACTGCTCATAGTCCTCCATACATTATAATATACTGCTCATAGTTCTTCATACATTATAATATACTGCTCATAGTTCAACATACATTATAATTCACTGCTCATAGTCCCCATGTATTATATTACACCCCCAGATAGTATTATGTATCCTCATGTAGTAGCATACAGCTCCCATATCATTTAATGGAACCACATAGCCCTCTGGCCACCATAATTAAATACATTCTCACTTCTCCTCGTTCCCCTGCTGCTCCGGTCTCCTCAGCGCGTCCTCCATTTTGCCACTCTGCTCATCTCAGCACAGCGCACATTGGTAACGTCATCGCACTCCGCTATGCTGAGCTGTCACAGGCAGAGTGCAGACAGGCACAGCAGGAGAATGAGGAGAGAGGAATCACTCTCCTCTGTCTCCCATCATTGTTTTCAATTGTATCGGCGTCTGTGATGCCGATACAATTTAAAGTGCGATCCTCGACAGGGGGCCTGCTGGAGAGGCCCGATGCCAGTGCTGGCATCGGGCCCCCTAAGTCACAGGCTTCATAGCGGTCGCGTGGCCTGCAGCCATTGCCAATGCACCACTGGCTGAGGTCCTCAGACTCCCTGAACCCCCAGGCCCGGTCGCAATGGCAACCCCTGCGATCGTGATTGTTCCGCCCCAGTATAGTTGTAAATGAGTAGGATAGTAAGTACAGCTTCCCAGTAGAGACTTTACAGTCTACCCCTGATTATGGCTCTGTTCACATCTGAGCTGTGGATTCAGTTGTAGATGGAAGCAACAATGCAGTACTGGATCAGTCGCACTATAGACAAAAGCAGAGAATGACAGACACCATTTAATTATAATCTGGTCTATTGGGTCCACTGAGGTCTCCGTAATTGTCATTAAAGGGCTTAGTGATATAGTTATAAGGGATCAGTGGGGGTGTTAGACCACCTGCAAACTAATATTGATGTTCTATCCTAAGGTTAGGTAATCAATATCATACATGCAAGTAGCTTTCATGCATGTAACTCTTCCTATACTCATGATCGCTGTAGATTAGTTTTTACATATCCAATATAAGATTTTGGATACTGTGCATTTATTATTAAATGTATGCAGTATGTTACAGAAATATATATCTAGAGCTCTGCCTCATAATTTTCTATAATTTCTACCCATAGGTTCATTCGAGCAATCAGATGAAGGATCACCGACCCACAAGACTTGAAACACAAATTTATGTTCCAAATCAAAAACAAAAACTTGAATTGTTGGCCGTTCTCTGCATCAAGACCAGTCACTTTGTCTCATTTGTTAAATATGGACCAGACAAAAACTCTTGGGTCTTCTTTGACAGCATGGCGGGGAGAATAGGTAAAAAAGGCACAAAGATATTTGGTCACATATCATATTTTTCATTCTAATGATCTGTCAATATTAGCAGTTCACTAACAATACTGTAGTATTGAGAAAAGGTGCACTCACATTGCATTAAGGGAACCTGTCACCACTTTTTTGGCCTATAAGCTGCAGCCACCACCACCGTGCTTTTATATACAGCATTCTAACATTCTAACATGCTGTATATAAGAGCCCAGGCCAGGGGTATAACATAAAAAACACTTTATAATACCTAACGGTCGTGAGGTGGGCCTTATGGACGTCTCCATTGTCCGGTGCCGGCACCGCCTCTTTTGGCCATCTTTGTGCTCCTTCTTCTCTAGCCGCAGTGCATGACGGGTCCGACGTCATACACACTCGCCGGCATTCAAGTCCTGAGCACTTCCTGATTCTGTCAGCAGGCCAGAATGGAAGTGAAGGATGTGCTCTTTGATGGCACATCATAGAAAGTTAGCAGGTTGTGTTGCACGCACATGGCTGAGGACACGTGTACAGTATTCAGTTGTGCACCTCAGCACTTCTGTTCACTTTTATAAGGCTGTCCATCGCAATGTATTCTAAATGGGATCTCTACTACTCTTACATGGAAGTGCCGATTGTAAATAAATTGTCACAGGAACAGTAAAACCCATACTCATCATTTTACATGTGTTTTAATATACCTCAAGGCTTTTAAAGGGATTCTGTCAGCAGGTTCTGCAATGTAATCTGAAGACAGCATACTGTAAGAGTTAAAACAGAAAATTCAGCCCTGCATCTGTTATCTCAGTCTATTTTTGTTTTCCTGCTTTGTTAGTTTTAGCCTCTTATCTTTATCACTAGAAGGTGGCCCGATTCTACGCATCGGGTATTCTAGAATTTACGTATTGTGTAGTTAATGCATGATTTTTGTTATATATATATATATATATATATATATATACATATTGTTGTGTGTAGTTACCAAGTGTTTGTGTAGGGCGCTGTACATGTTCTGGGTGTGGCGGGAGGTGAGATCGGTGTTGCTTGTGTGTTGCGATGTGTGTGTTGCGTTGTTTGTGGAGCGCTGTGTGTCTGTAGCGTTGTGTGTGTGTGTTGCACGGTTTGTGTGGGTGTGGAGTGCGTGTGTGTGTTTTGGGGGGAGGTATGTTTTGTGCAATGTGTGTGTTGTGCGGCATGTGCGTATATTTGTGTGTGCCGCGGTGTTTGTGTGTTGGGTGTTGTGTGTGTGCCTCGTTGTCTGTGTGTGTGGATGTTTGTGTAGGGCGGTGTTTGTGGTTCCCAGTGTGTGTGTGGTGTGTTGTACAGTGCGTGTGTGGCGGTGTGTGTGTGTGTGTGTTTTGAGGGGAATTGTGCACCTCCCATCGTGCTCCATACCCCATGCTGCGCACCCCACATCGTGCTCCATCCCCCATGCTGCGCACCCCCCATCGTGCTGCATCCCCCATGCTGCGCACCCCCCATCGTGCTCCATCCCCCATGCTGCGCACCCCCCATCGTGCTCCATCTCCCATGCTGCGCACCCCCCATCGTGCTCCATCCCCCATGCTGCGCACTCCCCATCGTGCTACATCCCCCATGCTGCGCACTCCCCATCGTGCTACATCCCCCATGCTGCGCACCCCCATGTGCTCCATCCCCCATGCTATAATAGTTTTCCTATTATACTCAGAGAGGAGTATAATAGCAGGACTATAATAAGAGGAGTAGTCCTGGGGGGAGAGGAGTATAATGCCGGCTCCCTGCACATGTGTACCAGGAGCCGGTGTACGCTGGTAACTATGATACACATCGGGTAACTAAGGGACCTTAGTTACCCGATGTGTATAATGGTTACCAGCGTTCACCGGCTTCGTCACGATCCCAGCAGCGCAAGGTTATGTCTGGCGCTGCTGGGATCGTGACGGAGCCGGTGTATACTGGTAACTATGATACACATCGGGTAACTAAGGGACCTTAGTTACCCGATGTTTATAATGGTTACCAGCGTACACCGGCTCCGTCACGATCCCAGCAGCGCAAGGTTATGTCTGGCGCTGCTGGGATCGTGACGGAGCCGGTGTATACTGGTAACTATGATACACATCAGGTAACTAAGGGACCTTAGTTACCCGAAGTGTATAATGGTTACCAGCGTACACCGGCTCCGTCACGATCCCAGCAGCGCAAGGTTATGTCTGGAGATGCGTGCGGAGGGCCGGGGCGAGCGGCCAATCCATGCAGGGGGCGGAGCCGAGGCGAGCGGCCAATCCGTGCGAGGGGGGGAGCCGAGGCGAGGCGAGCGGCCAATCCGCTGTTTGTCACCGTAAGGACACAATTTTGGAGCAAGACAGACAGGCAGACAGACAGACAGACAGAATAAGGCAATTATATATATAGATTAGTGGGTATCAGGCAGTTTGTGAGCTCTAGTTTAACTCTGCCCCCTTCTGTGATTAGCAGCTTCTATTTTTGGAAATGTACACTGAAGGTCTGGTGTTTGTCGTCGGCAGCTCTCCCAGCACTGCTACATGCAAAATCTCAAATCTTTCACTGTGTCATAACAGCTGCACACAGTAATCTAAGTGATACATCGTTGAACTCACCACCTCCTTACCTACATCATGCTGTTCTCACATGAAGTAGCAAAAAAACAGCTGAGAGATTCCCTTTATTTGGAGATTTTTTTAGGTCACAAAATAGTTTATTTTCTGATAAGTCTATTTTAAGGACAATTTGCCACTTGCCAAAATTATTGAGCATTTTTTTTTTAAGATATAATTTTACTGGTTATGTGCACTAGCTTCTGTGATGGGACATTGATCCAGGGAACTAGTCTGATTGCTGTATATGGAGTTGGGAAGGAATTTTTCCCCTAATATGGAGTTTACTGTCTGCCCCATGGGATTTTTGCCTTTTGGATAACATGTTAGGCCATTGGTTTAACTCGATAGACTTGCAGTAAGTCTACCTTCAACCTTAAAAAATTATGAAACTATAAATACCATGTAAAAATCCATGAACTACTCTGATTCTGCCACCTTTTTACATTTTGCCCTACGCTGCTCCATTGCAGATATAAACATGTTACTTTTGGAGCACATTATGTGAAATTTCTGCTTGTAGTTTAACTGGGCGTTTCTTCAGAGTCTTTTCTAGGGTCATGCACTTTGATCCCTCTCTGCTAGATGCAGTCATACACAGCTTGGCAGCTTATCTGGCAATCTCGGATGCTGCTGATCTGTGATTGGCATCATCTGGGAAAGAAGAAACTCCCAAATGGACTGTATAGCAGAGATTTCACATAGTTTGCTGCAGAAGAAACAAATGTGAATATCTCTGCCATGGAGTGATGCAGTGCAAAAAGGTAATGAGTGATAGAATCAGGGATTTTTCCAAGGTATTGCTAACATTTTTTTCAGGTCCTCTTTAAGTACCTCTGTCAGCTGGGAGAAATTTTGATGTATTCCTCATTGGATAACATAATGCTATTCTCGGGCAGGCAATACCTAGAAGAATAAATTATGATTCTATATTAAATGCTCTTTAATTAAAAACCTCTGTCTGTTTTTACATAGGTAATGAGATTGGCACAAATGTCCCTGTGGTTCGAACCTGCCCACAAGTGGGAGACTATCTAGCCATGTCTGAGGAGGAATTTAGTGCTGTGGACTTCACAAAGATGGATGCACTACCTAAAAGATTCTTTTCTGACATCTACATGTGCATCTACCAGCGCCCAAATCACTGCATGCAAAGTGGATGACGAACAGATCCTAGTGAACGAGGATGCACCTTAGACAATCTTGCTCCATCCATTCTTCCTGAAGGCTAAATCAATGTAGATGGTAGACCTGAAAGCATTTCCAACAAAGGAAATAGAACATGGAAAGAGAAGTAACCAGATATCCAAATCTTTGAACCTCTTCATGGCTTCCTTTTGATTTTTCATTTTGAGAGGGCATTTCTACAGAATTTTTACAATATGAGCAAGCAGAAAATGCTGTGAAGATCTGAAATATCTTTGTTTTTCTTCAAAAACAAGTTAATTTTTCTTTGTATATATTTATGAATAATAGAAAACACTGTAGAAAACTTACTTTAAATTGTATGTGTGTGGTGGTCAGGTATATGAATTATGTGGATGCATACAATGGATCCTGTGCAATAAAATTACTTGTATTGCCCAAGTATGTTACAAAATATAGTTATGGGTAATGATTTTGGAGCCGCCTATTAGCTAAAAAACAAAAGTGAATTCTGTAAACTAAATACTGCCCGCCATACTTCATAGCATATCAACCTCTGATGTAAGAGGAGGGAGTTACTATCTAACCGTTCACATGTAAGGAAACATATCCAAGGACCATGGTACGCTACAGATGTTTTCCCATAGAGCAATTCTAGAAAGAATTTGCAGGACTGTTTCTTTAGATAGTCTGCTCCTGTTGATACCACAAACATATGAGATGGGAATACCTCTTTATCCAAAAACAAACTATATCTCCATTTCTGATCTTCCACCCATCATCTGGTATGGAAACTTGCCAAAGCCCCCCAACACCTTAAGATAGCTGTTGGCCGAACAAGGATTTAGATGATCGTTCAGCCAACATCTATCTGCCCCATACAGCTGGCTGAGCGACCCTAAGATCTCTATGAGACTCCACTGGCGGCGACTTATCTTTTATAGACCGGAAGGATTGGTAGTCAGAAATCAGAAATGCCAGATCTTCCTGTTCCCCAACACCATTCAGGGAAGGTAGGCTATACCTGTTGATATCGGTGGATTGGCTGACTTTAATCTAATGCGTATGAGGACCTATAGTTGTTCAAATAATAGGATTCATACATGAATGAAACTCTTTGGGAGTCATACAGTTGACATGGGAATAACAAGCCTTACCATGCTGTAGCATCGCTCCATAATCCATGTTGGGTCGAGTAGAGGATTTCAACTAGAGGTCCAATTAAAGGCTCCAATTCAATAAAGCTTTTTCGTAAAAAAAACTGGCATAAAAAGCTCTAAAAGTCACAAAATTTTTGTTTCTAAGACCATTTTCGACCAGCCGTAAAAAAGCAGGTGAAGCTGGGGCATGGCAACTCCTGTTTGTCAAATTCATGACAAGCAGTGGTGTTCCTTACGTGAAAAATCTTATGCAGTGACTCGCAGTCCATCCTGCCCCCAGAAAAATGTCTTAATTAATAGGGGCCATCTTGCTCTCTTAGCTGAACCATTTACTTCAGATTCCCTGTGGAGGGGCACTCCACAAAGTACTTACACCCTGTTGGCAATTTATTCATAAAATTCTGGTAAACACAACAGAGGGTGGTAATAGTAGAGTATACAGTACAGACCAAAAGTTTGGACACACCTCCTCATTCCAAGAGTTTTTTTATTTTCATGACTCTAAAAATTGTAGATTCACATTGAAGGCATCAAAACTATGAATTAAAACATGTGGAATGAACTACTTAAAAAAATGTGAAACAACTGAAAATATGTCTTATATTCTAGGTTCTTCAAAGTAGCCCCCTTTTGCTTTGATTACTACTTTGCACACTCTTGGCATTCTCTTGAAGAGCTTCAAGAGGTAGTCACCGGAAATTGTCTTCCAACAGTCTTGAAGGAGTTCCCAGAGATGCTTAGCACTTGTTGGCCCTTTTGCCTTCACTCTGCGGTCCAGCTCACTCCAAACTATCTCGATTGGGTTCAGGTCTGGTGACTGTGGAGACCAGGTCATCTGGCGTAGCACCCCACCACTCTCCTTCTTAGTCAAATAGCCCTTACACAGCCTGGAGGTGTGTTTGGAGTCAATGTCCTGTTGAAAAATAAATGATGGTCCAACTAAACGCAAACCGGATTGAATAGCATGCCACTGCAAGATGCTGTGGTAGGAATGTTGATTCCATATGCCTTCAATTTTGAATAAAACCCCAACAGTGTCAGCAGCAAAACACCCCCACACCATCACACTTCCTCCTCCATGCTTCACAATGGGAACCAGGCATGTAGAGTCCATCCCCGTTCACCTTTTCTACAAAGACACGGTGGTTGGATCCAAATATCCAAAGATCTCAAATTTAGACCAAAGCACAGATTTCCACTTGTCTAATGTCCATTTGTTGTGTTGTTTAGCCCAAACAAGTCTCTTCCGCTTATTGCCTGTCCTTAGCAGTGGTTTCCTAGCAGCTATTTTACCATGAAGGCCTGCTGCACAAAGTCTCTTAATAGTTGTTCTAGAGATGAGGTGTGGCCAAACTTTTGGTCTGTACTGTACGTGATAAATGTTACATTGTGTGGTCCTTGTCCTTCCTCAACAAGATGGTCATTGTGGCTGAAGATGTGCGCCACTCTTTCTACACCATGTAAGAATCAGACACAGCCGAATACTTTGAATTTGACCTGCCCCGGATCACTTATATAAAGCTACATATTGTTGATAGTGGCGTATCTTAGACACTGCTTCTATAGTGAATAGCTTAACATCCAGCTAGTAGAAGAAATAAAGTGCACATTCCTGTTCGGACACAATTTTTTGTATTAGTTTTTATTACATATTATTGTAAACCTATAATTAGCAGGATTATATATACCTGTAGAGTCAATGACCACTCCTTTAATTACCCAATAATCAGCTAAAAGTCTGGAATGATTACCTATGGTTAGGTAAGAAGCAAGGTGATAATCGGATCTGTAAGGAAAATCTGAAAATCTGAGCAGGTCAATTTCCCAACATTTCTACCGCACCCTACCTTAATTAGAGGGCTCACCCACATCTGCATTTTTCTTCTGTATTCTTCCTCTATTGACCTTGACAGACACAAGGATTTATAGGAACCACAATCACCTCAGCATATTTACGAGCCTATTTATACATTATGTAGCAGAACACAAAATGGCATGTAGTCACAATAAGGCCTCCTTCACACATCAGTATTTTTAATCAGTGTTTCATTAGTGCTTTCCAAAACCAGGAGTGTCTCCAAAACGCAAAACAGGGATCAATCTCTCAATCATAGTTTTCATCTATGAGTTAAGGGTGCTTTACACGCTGTGACATTGTTAGCGATAGCACCCGCCCCTGTCGTTCGTGCGACATGTGGTGATCGCTGCCGTAGCGAACAATATCGCTACAGCAGCGTCACACGCACATACCTGTTCAGCGACGTCGCTGTTGCTGCTGAACAATCCCTCCATCAAGGGGGAGGTGCGTTTGACGTCACAGCGGCGACACAAAACGGCCGCCCAATAGAAGAGGAGGGGAGGAGATGAGCAGCCGGAATATGCCGCCCACCTCCTTCCTTCCTCCTTTCCGATGGATGCAGGTAGGATGATGTTCGTGTCACTCCATTTCATTGAAGCAGCAATGCCATCTGGGATTACAGCTCCTGTTTGGGACAGACAAAACAGCAAGTTCTTCCACTCGTTTATGAAAATGCCAGGAATTAAATCCTTAGCTTGTAATATTTTAGTCACCAATTCAGCGACCTGTGCCCATTGACTTTCATATAGTGTTACCTAAGGATTGGTCATGTCTACAAGAAAGGGTTTCAGCTCAAGCAATCACTCAATCATTATATAAGTGCTTCCCCACCGAGTGGCTGGATCAATAAGTGAAAAGGAATGTAAGATTAGGGTAAGCACTTCTCAAAGCAAGTCTAAACTTTAATAAACAGCAAAATGGTCCTTTAGAATGAGATGATCTTGTTAAAGCTGCTTCATCTCTCTCCTAGTTATCACATGTGTGGTGTTGTGCACACACTGCAGCTGGCAATAAGAGATAGTTTGCATGAGAAACATGCTGGAATTCTGATTGGCAAAGTGAGAAAATTGGTTATTACTGTCAGAACCCTTAAAATTGATTCCATCTTGAAGAGACGTGCTGGAAAAGGGGCAATTATCGATCTAGCCACTCAGTGGGGCAGAACTTATATAATGATTGAGTGATTGCTTGAGCTTAAACCCTTTCTTGTAGACATGGCCAATCCTTTGGTAACACTATATGAAGGTCAATGGGCACAGGTCGCTGAATTGGAGGAATTGCTTTATCACCCATTTACAGTGACTAAAATATTACAAGCTAAGAATTTAATTCCTGGCATTTTCATAAACGAGTGGAAGAACTTGCTGTTTTGTCTGTCCCAAACAGGAGCTATAATCACATATGGCATTGCTGCTTCAATGAAATGGAGAGACACTGCTATTACAAAATAATATCCTTCTGAAAGCTGTGTATGTGGACCCAAGTCATTGTATATTGCTTGATGATCAACAGCTTACTAAAGGAAAAGAAGCTCTGACTGAGGTAGCAATTAGGATGTGGACTACAGGACTTCCAAGAGCAAGAGGACTTGAATCCTGCGAGCGCTACTGCTGCCATATCTTCAGCCTCATCAGATGAGGAGTTTAATTTTGAAACGTTATTGGATGACATGGAGCAGGCAAAGCGTTGCCTCAGGGAAAAAGATACTACTACCATAGCAAACAGAATGACCAGATTTCAGCAAAATGTTTTCATATGCGCTCAAAGAAGTAGAAGAGTTCAACCGTTCATCAAAACTGACTGTGCATGAGGCAATTCCTTAATATTCTGAGATTCTTAGAGATCTTGCCCATGTGGTTACCACTTTACCACCAACTCAGGTTAGTGTAGAGAGGTTGTTCTCTAGCCTTAAAATAATTAGGTCGATTTGAGGTAATCTGCGAAGGAGGATCTGATGGAGGCCATACTATTTCTCAGAACAAATTCAAAGACTGCACAAAAGTCATTCAGTACATTTTTGTTGAAAACTGTTTTTTTCCCCATTTACTGCATAGTATATTACATATTTACAATTTATCAAAGTTTGTGTTCTAAAAATATATTTATTGGAATACAAGTTATGTTCTATCTAAACAGCTTGATTATTGTATGAATAATGACTAAAAGCCTGGTGTTACCATTTTACTATAGTAAATTTATCACAAACATGAGTCATGTATGAGGGAGTCGGCGGAGTCGTGGAGTCGAAGTGGAGTCGGAATCAGTGAAATTGAGAAGTTGGAGGTTTGGCTTACCGACTCCTGTGTAGCATCCCCCGTACCTTAGGGTTCCCTGACACTGGCATATAAAAAAATCGGTTCCATTCTGACCCACAAAATAGGTCGGTATTTCGTGTATAATGTGAGTGTGCGAATTTTTTCTCGTATAGCATCTGTATGCAATGCATCTTTTTCTTAGTAGCTATTATTCTACAATCTTTTACAGGATCATTTACAGTGTTCTACCCTACAGAATGGTAATGTAGCCGTAAGAACCAGATGTCACTAGGATGGTACATGTAGCATCTGATTTTGTTCTTGTACCCGTAAACTTGAATAGTCTTGTCTGATTTTCCACTCTCAGCATGCTGTGATTGTTTCCTCAGGCCAAATACAACTGAGAAAAAAATTACAGATCTGCTTGGCCTTATAGAATAACATGGGTCTGAATGCAATCCTTTTTTTTCTTACATTGCACTCATCTGAGTTACACGCCAGTGTGAGCGAGCTCTTACAATAACAAGGTTCCACCACTAATGTAGGAATGTAAAGGTTTTTTTTGTGAAATATATTTTTTTTTTCTTTATATTGACTGAACAGAACAGCACGATGTCATGCACACAACTCCTACATCATCTACATTCTGTTCATTACCATGCATGCCTTCACGTGTGATGACTGTCCGGATATATAATATACATTGGTTCAAATTGCCATCTATTAATATAATAAGAACTGAAGAAATATATCATTGCTGTAAATGATAAGGTTGAGATTGGAGGATGAAATATGGTATAGCCTTGCCTAACAGGAAGGGAGGTACTGCAATAAACACTGGGATTACTTCACTGGAGCCATCAAATGAGTTGTCACAATATTACACCATAAGACAAATGACAGAGCTCTGTAGTTTAGTGCATCTCAATGAATTCGAATATCATTAAAAAGTTATTTTTCTTCAGTAATTCAATACAAAAAAAGAAACACATATATGTTATAGAGTTATTACACACGGAGGGAGCTATTTCAAGTGTTTATTTCTGTTAGTGTTGATTATGGCTTACAGTCAATGAAAACCCAAAAGTCATTATCTCAGAAAATTACAGTAATTACCACAAAACACCTGCAAAGGCTTCCTAATAATTTAAATGGTCCCTTATACTGGTTCAGTAGGCTACACAATCATGGGGAAGACTGCTGACGTATTGGGCATAACAAGGACTTATTTGCAATTTATAATTCTGCAACATTCACTGTATTTGACTCCATGGGTGTTTTTCAGAGACTAAATAGTCATTACACCCATAGATGAATTCCCAGAGGGATGTAATTTCCAAAATGTGGTCACTTGAGGTGGATTTCTTCTGTTCTGGCACTTAGGGGGCCCTGCAAATGGAATCCATAAACTTTTCTAGGAAAATCTGTGCTCTAAAAATCAAATGGCGCTCCTTCCCTCCCGAGCCCTGTGGTGCAGCAAATCAGTATTGTACAGTCACATGTAGGGTATTACCACATTCAAGAGAAATTGTATAACACATTATGGGGTTTTTTTTGTTTTTTTTTAACATATTCCCCTTGTGAAAATTGGAAATCTGGGGTTAAAACAGCATTTTAGTGGTAAAAATTAATTATTTTTGTTCACTGCCCAATAGTATAAAATTTTGTGACTCCTATAGTGTCAATATGCTCACTGCACCCCTGGATGAATTCATTGAGGGGTGCAGTTTGTAAAATGGGGTCATATGTGGGCAGTTTCTGCTGTTCTGGCATCTCAGGGGCTCTGCCAATGTGACATGGCACCTGCAGACCATTTCAACTAAATCTGAACTCAAATATGGCGCTCCTTCCCTTCACTTTGTACTGTGCCTCAAAAGAAGTTTTCGACCACATATGGGGTAGTGGTGTATTCAGGAGAAATTGCACATCAAACTGTATGCTCCATTATTTCCTGTTACCCAAGTGAATTTGAAAAATTTAGGGTTAACGCAACATTTTTGATGTTAAAAAATTTTTTTTTAATTTACATAGCTCAAAGTTAGAAAATTGTGTGAAGCCCCCGGGGGTTACAGATGCTCACTAACTATCTAGATACATTCCTTGAGGGGTTTATTTTCCAAAATGGGATCATTTGTGGAGGAGCTCCTCTGTTTAGGCACATCAGGGGCTCTCCAAACGTGACATGGTGTTAATGATTCCAGCCAAGTGAAATGGCTCTCCTTCCCATCGGAGCCCTGCCATGCGCCCAAACAACTGATTTCCACCACATGTGCATTTTTTTTCCTGATAGCTTTTTTTTTTTTCCCATGAGGGTATCTGGTTGAAGTAACAATTTTGTGGTAAAAATGTATCACTCAATGTTATAAAGTTGGGGTTCAATGTGCTCACCAAACATGTAGATAAATTCCTTAAGGGGTCTAGGTTCCAAAATGGGCTCACTTCTGGGAGAGCTCTACTGTTCAGGCACTTCAGGGGGTCTCAATTTCTGATTATGATGGAATTACAAAATAAAAATGTAAAGAAAAGGAAGGGTTTGGTGTGAGCAGCGAACCTTAAGACCATGTGCGCACGTTGCGTTTTAACCTGCACCATGTCAATGACAAAATGCATGTGTTTTGCTTCATCAGCAAAGTCTATGAGAAGTCAGAATTTTCATCCCCACTTTACTTTTTTTTTTAGGCAGCTTTTTGTTTGACAAATATTTGTCAAAATCGTTGCCTATAAAAAAAAAAAAAAAAAAAAAGCGCAGCATGTTAATTCTTAACTGCGTCTTGTGAACATTTTCCACCTATTAAAATGTATGAGGTGTGTCAAAACGCAACCAAAATGTTTAGCTGTGCGTTTGCACTGCATTTTGGATCTGTTCTTGTCAACAAAAACGCAGGTCTCTCTCTCTCCTTCATACTCACCGATAACTGGCGCAGCACGGCTGTCACACTGCTCCCGTGGCCTCTCCTGCTTCTGAAAGTGCCAGCCGCTCATTAGGCCCATCTCATATTCACTGCTTCCCGCGCCTATGATTGGTTGCAGTGTGACAACTGTCTCAGCGTGGGGCCGTGTCTGACTGCAACCAATCACAGTTGCCGGTGGATGGGTCTATCTCGTGCAGTATAATAAACAGTTTAAAAAAAAAAAGGCATGTGGTCTCCCCCAATTTTGATACCCAGCCAAGATAAAAATCACACAGCTGAGGGCTGGTATTCTCAGACTGGGCAGACCAGCGTTTTTGGGAGCCCACCAGCCTAAAATTATCAGCCAGCAGCCGCCCGGAATTGCTGCATCCATTAGCATTAGATTAACTCGGCTCATCTCGAACGCCCTGGTGCGGTGACAATCGGGGTAATAAAGGAGTTAATGGCAGCCCCTAGCTGCCACTAAGTGCTAGCTTAGTGATGGCAGGCATGTGAGACACCCCCCCCATCACTAAACTGTAAGTGAAAGTAAATAAAGATGAACACCGAAAAAGCTTCGATTTGCTGTCACAGGTGGAAGATCACAGGTTACTACCATAGTTGTATTTATCCTTTTTGTGTATTTGGACAATTAGTAAGTGGTTTCTTTTTAAGATATACCATATTTTTCGCTTTATAAGACACACTTTTGTTCCCCCAAATTTTGGGGGAAAGTAAGGGGTTCATCTTATAATCCGAATATACGGATTATATACTGCAGGGTTCAGGGGAGGTGGGGGCAGCTCTGGAGCGGTGCTGGAGGCTGAGGCAGGCTGGTAGAGGCTGGTGAAGGCTGCAGCAGATCTCCTGCTCCCACTCATATAATATGCACTGCCGCTGTCCATCACCGTGGTGCTGAAACAGCACCGCGGTGACAGGCTGGGGGAGCCGTGCATATTATATGCACCTGTCCTCCCCTTTGATGGCATATGCCCCCCCCTGTGTTAGATATGGCCCCCATGCTGCTGCCCATAGTAAAATAAACTCTTTACTTACCTCCTCCAGCGTGTGTCCCTGGTGTCTCCCTCCTGCCGCTGTGATCATGCACGCAGAGATGTCACTCTGCTGTGCCAATCACATGACCGGCACCGAGAACCAGGACGTGCAGGAGCTCAGCAGCACGGAGGGAGACACGAGGGAGGACAGCGCTGGAGAAGGTAAGGAAAGAGTTTATTTTACTATAACTAGCATCATGGGGGCCATATCAAACACAGGGTGATGTGTGCCAGCCACAGGGGGCCATGGGCAGCAATAGGGGCCGTGTGCCAGCCACAGGGGGCCATGGGCAGCAATAGGGGCCGTGTGCCAGCCACAGGGGGCCATGGGCAGCAATAGGGGCCGTGTGCCAGCCACAGGGGGCCATGGGCAGCAATAGGGGCCGTGTGCCAGCCACAGGGGGCCATGGGCAGCAATAGGGGCCGTGTGCCAGCCACAGGGGGCCATGGGCAGCAATAGGGGCCGTGTGCCAGCCACAGGGGGCCATGGGCAGCAATAGGGGCCGTGTGCTAGCCACAGGGGGCCATGGGCAGCAATAGGGGCCATGGGCAGCAATAGGGGCCGTGTGCCAGCCACAGGGGGCCATGGGCAGCAATAGGGGCCGTGTGCCAGCCACAGGGGGCCATGGGCAGCAATAGGGACCAGGTGCCAGCCACAGGGGACCATATGCAGCAATAGGAGCCGGGTGCCATCCACAGGGGGCTATATTCAATATAAGGGGGCTATATCCAGATTAAGGGGGCTAATTTTAGGATGGGGGGGCTATGAGGGACATATACCCTATATGATTTGTTAGACGGACACTGGCATCATAAGACGGACCCCATTTATTAAAAAAAAAAAATTTTTATGAGGATATTCCATGAATTTTAGACCAGAGTCCAACAAATATTTTCACTCAACTCTAGTGATATATATATTTTTTTATATAAAATAAAGAAGATTTACATTTTTAACATTATGGATACTTTATTTTCCCAATCATAAATTTAGTTTATAAGTTGGAGCAAATAATCTTTAAGGCCGGGAATCTACATTCTGGTGGCTACATAACACAATCGGAACATTGAAAGGAATGGGATGAGATAAAAATCCGGACTCAAGAATTTAAGAGACCCACTCTGTCATTTCTGCAAAAAAATTGGCTATTTGCTGCAGTACAGCGGCATGCTGCAAAGGGAAGGGCTGAGATGCGCGTCATCTTGAGGAAAATACTTAATTACTTACCGGTAATGTGTTTTTTCTGAACCCATGACAGCACCTTGATGTAAGGGTGCTGTCATGGGTGCTGAAAAAATACGTAATTACTTACCGGTAACTTGTTTTTTCTGAACCCAAGACAGCACCCTTACATCGTGGTGCTGTCATGGGTGCTGGAAAAATCATCAGTTTCTGGTCGGGAAGCAGAGAATTCCTAATATTCTCACAATTAAAACTAGGGAAAATAAATATAGATTATGCAAAGATCAAAGGCAAACTTGAATAAATCAGATTTATTTGTAAAACACATTCACGCCGAGTTAAATACCAAATTTGTTCCAATACTGTGTAGCTTTATTTAAGGGTTAGTGTGGATGATTTCCCTGTAACCCATCCAGGGACACTGGAGCAGCCGTCTTGTAATACATAATAATAGTATTAGTGTACAGCTGGACGAGGGCTTACAGTCACATACAAGCTGTAGAAATTCTGTTCTGCTGTTCATACAAAGGGATTTCATGGTCGCCCCATCCACGTGAAGAAAAAACACGTGTGAGCAGATACTGAAAGCCTTGTTAATCCTTAATTAAAGTATTCGCAGGGATCCAATCTGGATGCTGGAGCTCACTGTGCGCCCGTTCTATGATACGTCCACGTCACGCCGCTGTCCTGCTGAACAATGGACAAGCTGGCCATGCTGCCAAGTGAAAAATGCTGACATTTGCCAAGAGTCGAAATAAAGGCTTTTCAGTTCCTCTGAGAGGGAAAAGTTTTTAAGTAAAAGGACTTTGCAATAAGTCGGACAACATCTCTGAAGTCATCATGGCGGTGAACTGTACCTGCAGCCCCAATATCAGAATCCAGGGAACATCAGTGCTGTTAAAGAAAAATAAAACTGGTTTCCATTTATCTTCCCATGAAATGTCTTTTTTTTTTTTATTGGCTGATTAAAAAAAAAAAAAAAAATTACCAATCTTCTTGACAAAAAGGGTTGGGTTTGGCAAACTTTTGGGAGATAAAAATGATGATCGTCAATCAAAATGAACCGCAGTGTAAAAAATGACCCACACCACCTACAAAAAGAAAAAAAAACAAAAAACCAACAGGGTTAAAATATATACAATGTATAAAAAGTCAACCGCAAAAAAAAAATAATAATTAAAAATAATTAAAGGTTCTAATTATTAATTTGGCACCAAAAACTCTGGCATTTTACAAATACAGTCTCAAATTGACACTGAAGCCCTGGGGAGTTACTGTTAACTTTTTGACCCTGCGGGGGTCATCAAAAAAAAGTAACGGAATTAACATTTTAATACAGTTAGTAAAAAAAAAAATCCATGTATGAGGCATGGGCCTAGGCCCAAATCTATGACCGTATTTTACATGATCATGCATTGGTCTTTAATTTGCCTTGCAGCCATCACTAAAGGAAACAAAAAGGTATTTAACCCCTTCCAGAAGCAGCCAATTTTTATTTTGCACCTTTGTATTTTTTTTACCATTTTTTCAAGAGTAACTTTTTTTTTTCTTTTGCTGTAGGAGTGCTTTTTTGGGAGTATTGTGTAGGACAAGATGTGATTTTCAATGACAATTTTACAATACAATGTACAAGAGAGAAGGCAAAGAATTCTAAAATTTAGAGAAATTCCGGGAAACAAAAAATGAACACACAAAAAAACCTCTGCAATTTCACCATTTTGTTTGGTGCTCACTATGATATTGTAAAAATAAATAGAACTACAAAGTTGTCTGCTTCAGTTAATGGAGCTGTGTGCTTGTTTTTTGCATTGCGATCTAAGATTTATAATGATATTTTTTAATACATACAGTGTTTTGATTGCTCTTTTTATTGCATTTTGGGTGTGGGGGGGGGGTGAGGCAACCAGGAAATAAAAAAAAAAAGCAAAAAAAAAAAACAGCAGTCCTGGAGTGTGTGTATATATATATATATATATATATATATATATATATATATATATATATATATTTTTTTTTTTTTTTTATTTAATTCTGTAAAAATATATTTCAAAACAATTTTTAGTTTGGATAACTTTTCACTTTATAATTTGGCCCCCTTATAGGACTTGGACCTGCAACCATCTGATCGCTTGCTCTATATACTGCAATATCACCCTATAGCAGTACAGTATATGGAGGTCACAGTATTGTCAACTTAGATGAATAAAAGAATAGAAACTGTTCTGCAAATATAAAAACAAGTGGGAAAAAAATAGCACCATCTAGTGGTTAATAGCCGTCGCATATTCTGTTAGGCCTCTGTCACACGTTCGTGCCTCCGGTACGTGTTTGTCAATTTTCTCACGTACCGGAGACACGTACACACGTGGACCTATGTATTCCTAATGGTTTGGACACACGTAAGTATTTTGGAACGGAACGTGTGTCCGTTCCGTACTTACGTGAGTTTCTCACACTGACATGTCTGTTTTTCTCCGGCATCACGGGTGTCACATGGCCCGCACCCGTACCACACGGATGTAGTGTGGATGCGGTCCCATGTGACACGCGTCGGAGAAAACACGTGTCAAAGAAAAAAAAAAATCTTTACTCACCTTCTCCTGCCCTCCTGTCTCTGCCGCTGCTGTCACTTGCTGCCGACCGCCGCTCATTTAATATTCACTTCACTGCGGCCGGAAGCAGCAGCGGGGAGTCGGCAGGACTGGAGACCGAAGATCAGTACCCTAGACAGCAGGAAGGACCACGTGAGTATGCAAATTACCGGTTCTCCGTGTGTTATCGCGGATAGCATACGACGTAGAATACATGTGGTCCGCACGTACCAGAGACACGTACTTACCTATACGCAACACACAGGGTTAATACGTGTCTCGCGGCACGTGCGTGATTTTTACGTATGTGTGGCAGAGGCCTTACAAACGACATTATCTTCTCCTACATGTTGACATGCTTTGATGATTGTGTGCTGGCCATAAATATATACATGAGCATTCTCTATCAGCTATAGGGATCCCTGTTCATTCATGATATATCTATCTATCCATCTATCTATCCTTCTACACACAGCTCTGGCAAACATTAAGAGACCACTGCAAAATTGTCAGTTTTTCTGATTTTTCTCTTTAGAGGTATATTTGAGTAAAATGTAAATTGTTCTTTATTCTATAAACTACTGACATGTCTCCGAATTTCTAACCAATAAATTTTGTATTTATTTTCTGAAAATGAGAAATGGTCAAAATAACAGAACAATGCATTGCTTGCAGACCTCAAATAATGGAAAGAAAACAGGTTCATAATCATTTAGAAACAACAATACTAATGCTTTATCTCAGGAAGAGTTCAGAAATCAATATTTTGTGGAATAACCATGATTTTTAATCACAACTTTCATGTGTCTTGGCATGCTTTCCAACAGTCTTTCACACTGCTTTTGGGTTCCCTTATGCCATTCCTGGTGCAAACATTTAACAGTTATTCTTTGTTTGATGGCTTGTGACTATCCACCTTCCTCTTGATTACATTCCAGAGGTTTTCAATAGGGTTCAGGTCTGAAGATTAGGCTGGCCATGACAGGATTTTGGTGTGGTGGTCTTTCATCCACACATTGATTGACTTAGCTGTGTGGCATGGCGCATTGTCTTGCTGGAAAAAAAAACAGTCCTCAGAGTTGGGGAACATTGCCTGAGCAGAAGGAAGCAACTGTTTTTCCAGGTTAACCATGTATGTGGCTTGATTCATATGCCCTTTGCAAAGTTTAATCTGTCCATTTCCAGTCTTGCTGGAAGCATCCTTAGCTCATCACCGATCCTTGACAAAATTTCACAGTGGGTGCAAGACACTGGCTTGTACACCTCTCTAGGTCTCCAACTAATATTAGACGACAAGATGTTGGGCAAAGCTAAAAATGTGACTCATCAGAGAAGATTACCTTACTCTAGAAATTGGGCAGATTAAACTGACAATTTTGCAGTGGTCTCTTAATTTTTGCCAGAGCTGTGTATCTATACATACACATACACACACAGGCAGGCTATTTTCTATAGTGTCCCCTAATAAACAGCACTAGAGGTAAAGAGTCCTCTGGTGCCTTACATTAGTAACGGCTATTCTGGATGTATCGTATGACGGATCCCAATGGACCCCCTTGACGTATAACGTGGTCTGTCGGGGATTCCACTGCTTTGACAACAAGAACATTGCCACATGCTGAGTTGTTCTTGCCATCAGAGGCTCTAAAGAGAACCTAACAGACAGGTCTGCGTGGCTTTCCTTCTTAGTAGCCAAGATATTTTCCTTTTCTTGTATTTTTTTATATTTTATAGTAATTATATCACTGATATTAACCATCCCTTCTGTATGTTTAGTGTTCACAGTGGATTTTATGAAATGGATTGTACACTGTTCAAAAGTCCATGGCTGCTACCTTCCAAGAACACAGCGCCACATCTGTCCACATGTCACGTGTGGTATCGGCTGTACCAGTCTGTTATTGTTAGTTTATTCCCTGAAAGGTGTCATTTGTGTGTAACCCGTCCAAGTACGGCCTCATGGAATCAATGGAGCTCTAAAAATAAATACCAGGTACAGCCCATGGAGAGGCATGGCATTGTTTGTAAAAGAATGTTTTTATTTTTTCCCTTTAATACATAATAAAATCCAATAATCCTCAACAGAAACCGTAAATTCAGCAGAAATACATACCAAAAACAGAGCGAATGAGGTCATAAATCCTTCCTTTGTTAACTCCCAGGTACCACCATACTCCTCCTCATCTATTTGCTGGAAGCTGCTAAAATACAGGTACAGAACGCCGGCGTTTATTAGGCAAAATCTGTTCAGAAATAAAAGGTAAAATGTGGCGTCAGAAGCAAAATCCTGTCATTCTCTACATTTGTAATATTAATTCCACAAAGAATATGCTGTGAGCAGCATATTAGGACATTCTCTAATTTATTAAAGATTTTTTAACTCCTTAATGACCTATGATAAACATTTTCATAATAGATCGCTAATATTGATGAGCGGGCACTACCATGCTCGTGTGCTTGGTACGTTTAACGAGTAAATGGATGCTCGGATGGGCATGAGTCGAGTACCCGAGTTTAATGGACTTCAATGGGGAACTCAAACATTTTTCCCACAAGAGTTCTCAAAAAACTGCTCAAGTCCCCCATTGACTACCATGATTCTCGGTACTCGACTCGCACCCATGCAAGGAAAGTATGAAGCAGGCTCAGGTCCTGAGACAGCTTCATACCAGGCAGATGCCAGCTGGTGCACTACATGAATTTGTGTGACCGGCATCCTAAAGACGCTTTAGGCTGTGTGTGCACGCTGCATCTTTTTTTGACCACAAAGAGCAGTGTTTTTGACCTAAAAAAAAAACCGCAGGAGTCCTCCACCTGTCAGGCCTCTACTGAAGTGAGCCGCAGGATTAGCGCTGATGTCATTCAGGTGATGTGCGGTGACACCACAAATCACATTAGTCACATCACCGCTGATCTCGCGCTCACTTCAGCCGCGGCCTGATTTGTGGTAACAGGTGGAGGACTCCAGTCAGGTGATGTGCGGTGATAGCTGGAGTCCTCCACCTGTTACCGCAAATCCAACTGCAAGTGAAGTGAACCGTGCAATATCAGCGGTGACTTCAGCCAGGTGATGTGCGAGGACAGCTGAAGTCTCCACTGATTCCGCGCGGCTTACTTCACTTGCGGCCTGACCCTCAGAGCGGACAGTCATGTTCTACGGCCGCTCACTGTGATTGTCAGATGTAGCAGAGCTGGATGCGCCGTGGGACCTCATGTCGATTACGTCGGACCTGGAGGTGTGTTTTAGGGGTTAATAAAGTGGTGAAAGAGGGGGCTTTTTTTGTGTGTTTTATTTCAAATAAAAGGATTTTTTGGGTGATTGTGTTTATTTACTTTCACTTACAGCTTAGTGATGAGGGGTGTCTCATAGACACCTGCCATTACTAAGCTAGGACTTAGTGGCAGCTATGGGTTTCTGCCATTAAGTCCTTATTACCCTGATTGCCACCACACCAGGGCAATCGGGGTGAGCCGGGAAAAGTCCCGGGACTGTCGCATCTAAAAGGATGTGGCAATTCCGGGAGGCTGCTGGCTGATATTTTTAGGCTGGGGGGGCTCCCAATAAAGTGGGTCTCCCCTGCCTGAGAATACAAGCCCCCAGCTGTAAGACTTTATCTTGACTGGTATAATAATTGGGGGGGGAAGGGGGGGTGCATGGTTTTTTTTCAATTATTTATTTAATTTACTGTACGATATAGACCCGCCCACTGGCGTCTGTGATTGACTGTAGTCAGACAGCTGTCACTCAGCGTGAGAGCGGGTATGCCTGCAACCAATCACAGCCACCGGTGAGCAGGGAAGGAGTGAATATGTTATGAGCCTAATGAGCGGCCGGCTCTGGAAGATGAAAGAGCTTCCGCTACAGCAGTGTGACAGACGTCTGGTGACCGGTGAGTATGTAGCGCTTGCTCCTACCCTTTTGCGCCCGATTCTGGTCCCCATAGACTTTTTATGGGGGGGAGCAGTGTCTGGCCAAATACCAGCGATCAATCCTCGCCAACCTGGAGTCTAGTCAGAAAAACACACCAAAATGCATGTAAAAAACAACTTGCGTTTTTCATTGCAGTTTTCCACGCCTCATTGAATTCAATGGGTGAAAAACGCCAAAAGAATTGACCTGCTGCATCTTTGTGGTCACCACAAAGACGCAGCCAAAAAAAAGACGCAACGTGCGGACAGCAAAAACGAAATCTCATAGACTTTGCTGGGGAATGAATTTCATGCAGTTTTGAGACCTAAACTGCACCCAAAAAACGTACAAAAACGTGGCAAAAAACGCAGCGTGCGCACATGGCCTTATCCATCTGCATTTAGAAAATTAGGCAACAAACCCCCGATGGACAATAGATGTGCGAGTAGTTCTTCATCAGTATACTGACTGACTTATCATGGGGGTCTGTTGAAAATGAAGGCTTGGTACAGCCAATGTACCTAGAAAACTGCTAAAAGGCTGCTGCTGGAACGTTAATGGGGCAGAGTCTCAACGAAGGACTCGCCGGAGTACGACACGACAAATTCATTAACCCTAGAACGCATACCTGGGGCTTCGCAGGCCTGCTAGCTTACTTGTGTTCTATGATTGCACGTTCTAGGGTTAAGAAGCGCACACCACTAAGGCTAGGTTCGCACACTGCGTCTTTTTGACGCTGCGTTTGTGCGTTTTTGGCCGCCAAAAACGCACCTGCGTCGAAAAAACGCATAAAAAAAACGCATGCGTTTTTGCTGCGATTTAGTGCGTTTTTGATCTTTGCGTTTTGCTGCGTTTTTCCAATGCATTGCACGGGGGGAAAACGCAGAAAAACGCAGGAAAGAACTGACATGTCCATTTTTTTTTTTTAACTCAAAAACGCAGGTAAAAAAAAACAGATGTGTGCGGACAGCAAAAATGAAAACTCATAGACTTTGCTGGGGAAGCAAAGTCCTGCAGTTTTGAGGCCAAAACCGCACCCGAAAAACGCGAAAAACGCACTGTGCGCACATAGCCTTAATTTGATATATTCTCAGTTTCCATATAGCTTCGCACTTATAGAGTGCTGCTGTATTCTTTTGTGTTTCGTATAAGGAGAATGGTTGCAAAGGAAATTCAATCTACATACTGTTTTTATTTCCACAAAGGAAGAGGACTGTGCTACCTCCTGAAGGTGGCACCAGGGACTCTTCCCTCTTCCTGTAGGTCTATAGTACAGTACATTGGCCCGATATGGGCCACCAGGAGGGGGGCACCAGGAATGTTATCTGTTAGATAATAAGTAGTGATGAGCGGGCACTACCATGCTCGGGTGCTCAATACTAGTTTGAGCATTTGGATGCTTGGATGGGTGCGACCTCAGGACATGAGTATAATGGAAGTGAATGGTGAACCCAATTCGCGGCCGTCTGCGCATTAACTGCTTATCAGTACTGAGCACCCGAGCATGGTAGTAAGCCCATGTTGGGATCACCAAACGTGCGAAATCCACAAATACTTACATAGCTATTCCCACAAATCCCTTTAGAGGGGCGATACCCCAGATGACACCCAGTACAATGGCCAGGATCTGCCGCATCCAGTAGATGACATCCAGGAACTCATCCTGCAGAGGACAGAAGGGAGGGTTACATGGTGATCTGTAGGAGGGCTCACTTACACACATGATATTCGCTGCCAGCAGTCCCAGGCTTAGGGCACCATGTGGTGTAGTAATTCTCCGCCAGCAGCTGCACCGTCAGCAGTCCTGACCAGAATAAATCCTCGCTTCTAATACTCCTCCGAAAAAAAAAAAAACGACAAGTGTCCCTGTGACAAGGGAGCCGACTCCTAAGCCATAGCGTGAGCACGTCAGTCACTGCAGCGGGCCGGCGGCATCGGAGGGAGCGGTTACTGGAAGAATCTACAATCATTTTGATGGCAGATGACCACGGTGGCGGATTATGATCTGTGAGGCCGCATGTTTAGGGTTCGCACACAACGTCCTTTACTGGCGGATTTCGCCAAAAAAAAAAAAAAAAGCTAAAAGCATTAAACGCACTGCATGTCAAAGCGAGCTGCTGGGCACATGTTCAGCCATTGCGAGCGATGAAAGCCACGAACCAGCTAAAAGTGACCCGGCCATTTTCCATGTGGCTACCACTCAGAAACCGCTCAATGCCTTGTATTAAAGTGGACAAAAATGTGTTTTGTTTTTTATTTTATTTTTCGGCAGAGACCGGTATCTAAAAGGCACCGAGTCTGCTCATAATCACTGTGCCCAGATCCCACTGATGGGACCATGGCGGCAGACCTGAACTGCCACAGGGCGACCCCTAAAGAAAGGGATCTGGGAAATCTATTCTGGGCTCCTGCTCAAACCTGTATTACCCCCATCATTCATGGAGGATGGATGCACTGGATTCATGGCTGACATCAGATATTCAATGGAAGAAACTACAAGTGCCAGCATCGCCAAGACGTCCCCCCATCGTACTACAAGTGCCAGCATCGCCAAGATGTCCCCCCATCGTACTACAAGTGCCAGCATCGCCAAGATGTCACCCCCATCGTACTACAAGTGCCAGCATCGCCAAGATGTCACCCCCATCGTACTACAAGTGCCAGCATCGCCAAGACGTCCCCCCATCGTACTACAAGTGCCAGCATCGCCAAGACGTCCCCCCATCATACTACAAGTGCCGGCATCGCCAAGATGTCCCCCCATCATACTACAAGTGCCGGCATCGCCAAGACGTCCCCCCATCATACTACAAGTGCCGGCATCGCCAAGACGTCCCCCCATCGTACTACAAGTGCCAGCATCGCCAAGACGTCCCCCCATCGTACTACAAGTGCCAGCATCGCCAAGATGTCACCTCATAGTACTACAAGTGCCAGCATCGCCAAGACGTCACCCCCATCGTACTACAAGTGCCAGCATCGCCAAGACGTCCCCCCATCGTACTACAAGTGCCTGCATCGCCAAGATGTCCCCCCATCGTACTACAAGTGCCTGCATCGCCAAGATGTCCCCCCATCGTACTACAAGTGCCAGCATCGCCAAGATGTCACCCCCATCGTACTACAAGTGCCAGCATCGCCAAGATGTCACCCCCATCGTACTACAAGTGCCAGCATCGCCAAGATGTCCCTTCATAGTACTACAAGTGCCAGCATCGCCAAGACGTCCCCCCATCGTACTACAAGTGCCAGCATCGCCAAGACGTCCCCCCATCGTACTACAAGTGCCAGCATCGCCAAGATGTCACCCCCATCGTACTACAAGTGCCAGCATCGCCAAGATGTCACCTCATAGTACTACAAGTGCCAGCATCGCCAAGACGTCCCCCCATCATACTACAAGTGCCAGCATCGCCAAGACATCCCCCCATCGTACTACAAGTGCCAGCATCGCCAAGACGTCCCCCCATCGTACTACAAGTGCCTGCATCGCCAAGACGTCCCCCGATCATACTACAAGTGCCGGCATCGCCAAGATGTCACCTCATAGTACTACAAGTGCCAGCATCGCCAAGACGTCCCCCCATCGTACTACAAGTGCCAGCATCGCCAAGACGTCCCCCCATCGTACTACAAGTGCCAGCATCGCCAAGACGTCCCCCCATCGTACTACAAGTGCCGGCATCGCCAAGATGTCCCCCCATCGTACTACAAGTGCCGGCATCGCCAAGATGCCACCCCATAGTACTACAAGTGCCAGCATCGCCAAGATGTCACCCCCATAGTACTACAAGTGCCAGCATCGCCAAGATGTCACCCCCATAGTACTACAAGTGCCAGCATCGCCAAGATGTCACCCCCATAGTACTACAAGTGCCAGCATCGCCAAGATGTCACCCCCATAGTACTACAAGTGCCAGCATCGCCAAGATGCCACCCCATAGTACTACAAGTGCCAGCATCGCCAAGATGTCCCACCATAGTACTACAAGTGCCAGCATCGCCAAGATGCCACCCCCATCGTACTACAAGTGCCAGCATCGCCAAGATGTCCCACCATAGTACTACAAGTGCCAGCATCGCCAAGATGCCACCCCCATCGTACTACAAGTGCCAGCATCGCCAAGATGCCACCCCATAGTACTACAAGTGCCAGCATCGCCAAGATGTCCCACCATAGTACTACAAGTGCCAGCATCGCCAAGATGTCCCACCATAGTACTACAAGTGCCAGCATCGCCAAGATGTCCCACCATAGTACTACAAGTGCCAGCATCGCCAAGATGCCACCCCATAGTACTACAAGTGCCAGCATCGCCAAGATGTCACCCCCATAGTACTACAAGTGCCAGCATCGCCAAGATGTCCCCCCATAGTACTACAAGTCCCAGCATCGCCAAGATGTCACCCCCATAGTACTACAAGTGCCAGCATCGCCAAGATGTCCCCCCATCATACTACAAGTGCCAGCATCGCCAAGATGTCACTCAGTAGGACTGCAAGTCTCAGCATTGACAAGATGCCGCACTGCAGGACTACAAGTCCCAGCTTGCCAGACAGATCTCCCCCCGTAGTACTGCAAGCTCCGGCGTTCCTCGCCGCCCAGCCCCGATGTCCTCCCGTGTCTCTGGCCCGTACCTTGTCCTCCCAGGCTGCATCCCCCCGCAGTGCTTTGCTCCAGGGAGACTGCTTCACTTTCACGCCCCCGTTGGACACCGGGTGCTCGTCTTTCCGCTTGGCGCGGCTCATTCTCCGGGCACTGGAGGGAGAACCCACGGTGCTGGCCGATCCCGGGACCTCCGAGCTCTTAGGATGACGAGCTCGTCCTCAGTCTCACCCGGAAGTGACGACACGGCCCGGCCGGAAGTGACTGCTCGTAGCCATGGTATAAAGTTCATGTTCGGGTAGAGGGAAGCCATATTTCAGGAGCCTGAGTAAGCGAATGAATGGCGTGACGTGGCGCTCCCGCACCTGAGAAACTACAGCTCCCAGAATTCCGTGCCGCCTGCTCCTGGGCATGTGCTTCTGGGAGTTGTAGTGTTCGGGGGCTGAGGCGCTCCATGATGTGCAGCACGGCTGTAGTGCAGCTGCGGCCCCATCACATGTCCTCAGGGATCGTGCTCTCTGCACAGGACTGCAGATTATGGGGAGTCGTCAGCTTCAGGCATGGAACCAGCCATTACTTCATGACTTTCACCTCCTGAAATCAAATCTGATAATGAATATTTGTATTTGGCTCATGTTTCTCTGATATCAAAGAGTTTCCCTTTTACTGCTACATATAAGCAATGCATAAAAGTTTCAGTACTTTGAAACATTATTTTTGCAAATATAAAGCTGCAGAATATGTTATGCCAATTTCCTGATATTTATAGTTATTTAGAGGAAACAGCAACAATTCCAATAACTAAAACCTGTGTAATCACTATAGCAAGAGTTACAGAAAATGCGCTACAAAGTGCTCCTCACAAGTCCTGACAACTCCTTTTGTCTTTTTTGCTTGTCTCTTGTAGTCCAACATCAGATCATCTCCTAAGTTATTACAGTGTCTGCCATTGCTACCTCTTGTGATTCCACAGTCTGACTGCTCTAACTGTAAAGAACCCTTTCCTATTTGGCTGTCGGAATCGCTTTTCTTCCACTCGCAGTGAGTGCCCCCTGGTCCTTAGTATTGTGTTTGGAAGAAATAAGTCATGTGCCAGTCCTTTATATTGACCACACATGTATTTATACATATAAATGAGATCTCCTCTGAGACGTCTTTTTTCTAAGCTAAACATATCTAACTTTTTCAACCTGTCATCATATGGGCGGCCTTCCATTCCTTGTAGTAGTCTAGTTGCCCGCCTTTGAACTGACTCTAACTTCTGAATGTCCTTTTTAAAATGTGGAGCCCAAAACTGGATCCCGTCTTCCAGATGTGGCCTTACAAGTGATTTATAGAGGGGTAACAATACGTTGGGATCACGGGATCTAATCTCTCTTTTTATACACCCTAGAATCTTGTTTGCTTTAGCAGCTGCTGCTTGACATTGAGTGCTGCTGCTCAGCTTATTTGTAATGAGAATACCCAAGTCCTTCTCCTGTTCTGTAGTCCCGAGTTTACTTCCATTTAATGTAAACGCAGTTATAGGATTACTCCTTCCTAGGTGCATTACTTTACATTTATCAACATTAAATCTCATTTGCCAAGTGTCTGCCCATTCTGACATCTTATCCAGATCTTTTTGTAATATTGTACTATCAAGGGCAGTTTTTAATATTCTACATAGTTTGGTGTCATCAGCAAAGGCTGACACTTTACTATCAATCCCATCCACAAGGTCATTAATAAAGAGACTAAAGCCCCCGTCACACACAGCGAAATCGCTGAAACGTCACAGGTTTTGTGACATATCAGCGACCTCGCCAGTGATGTCGCTGTGTGTGACAAGCAGCAGCGAGCAGGCCCCTGCTACATTACATTCATTACAAAACGATCAGGACTATTTTTTACTCGTTGGTCTCCCGCTGTGCAGCACACATCGGTGTGTTTGACGACAGGAGACCAACGATCTGAATGTGCAAGGAGCGGGCATCTGGCAGCCTGTAAGCGGCGGTACGCTGGTAACCATGGTACACATCGGGTAACTATGCAAAGCGCTTTGCTTAGTTACCCGATTTGTACCAGGGTTACTAGCGTACGCCAGTTACAGGCTGCCAGACGCCGGCTCCCTGCACACGTAGCCAGGGTACACATCTGGTAACTATGCAAAGCGCTTTGCATAGTTACCCGATGTGTACCCTGGGTACCAAGCACAGTGTCGTTACACTGGTGGCTGGTCTCTGATTGCTGTGGAGATCTGCCTGATTGACAGCTCACCAGCGACCATGTAGCGACGCTCCAGTAATCCATGCCAGGTCGGATCGCTGGTGGGATCGCTGGAACGTCGCTACGTGTGACAGGATCCTTAGGCTATGTCCTCACGCTGCAGAAAATTTGTTTACATTAATCACCAATCCTCATTTCCAATTCTGACCAGTGTCACTTTTAACATTATAACTCTGGAACACTTCAATGAATCCCAGTGATTCTGAGAACGTTTTTTTCATGACACTTCATGTACTTCATGTTAGTGGTTAAATTTGGTTGATATAGTTTACGTTTATTTATAAAAACAAATATCGAAAATTTTGCAAAAAAACTAAAAATGTCCCAGTTTTCAGATCTGGAATTTTTATGCCTTTAAACTAGATATACCACACAAAATAGTTAATAAATAACATTTCCCACATGTCTGCTTTACATCAGCATTATTTTTGAAACATAACTTTTTTGTTAGTTAGACGGGTTAAATGTTCATCAGCAAGTTCTCCTTTTTCCAACAAAAATTTTTTAGGGACCACATCGCATTTGAAGTGACTTTGAGAGGCCTAGGTGACATACAATACCCAAAAGTGACCCCATTCTAAAAACTGCACCCCTCACACTGCTCAAATCCACGTTCAAGAAGTTTATTAACCGTTTATGTGCTTCACAGGAACCAAAGAAATGTGGAAGGAAAAAATTAACATTTTACTTTTTCCCCACAAAAATGTTGCTCAGCCCCTTCACTTCTGGGCGATTTTCCATATTTTTGTTTTTTCCTCCCCTTTTTCCAAGAGCCATAACTTTTTATTTTTCTATCAATATAGCCATATCAGGACTTCTTTTTTGCGGGACGAGTTGTACTTTTGAATGACACCATTCATTCTGCCCCATATTATACTAGAAAACAGGAAAAAATTCCAAATTGTCCAAAAAAAGTGCAATTCCAGGTTTATAATTTACCATGTTCACTATATGGTAAAACTGACCTGGCAATACTTGTGGATGCCACACATGTCTAGTTTTACTTTTATGCAGGTGGTGAAAAAAAATTCAGAAGTTTGTAAAAAAAAAAAAAAAAAAAAGCATTGCGCTTTTACCGCCATTTTCCGAGACAGGTAGCGTTCTAATTTTTTGAGATCTGGGGCTCATTGATGGCTTATTTTTTGTGTTTTGAGCTGACATTTTTAATTATACCATTTATGGGTAGATCCAATGCTTTGATCGCCTGTTTTTACATTTTAATGTAATGTTGCGGCAACTAAAAAAACGTAATTCTGGCGTTTTGATTTTTTTCTTACTACGCCCTTTGCCGATTAGATTAATTGATTTTATATTTTGATAGATGGCGATTTTCCTGAACATGGCAATACCAAATATATATGTATTTTTTTAATTGATTTATTTTCAATGAAGCAATGAAGCAAAAGGAGGCGATTTGAACTTTTAGATATTTTCATTTTTCATAAGGTATCATAAAAACAAATATTTTTCAATAACTGAAAAAATGTAAAGTATTAATGTTTTAATGTTATGTTTAAATAAAATTGTTTTTAACTGAGAAAAATCTAAAAAAAAAAAAATTAAGTTTGATATATTCCAATCTTAAACACTAGGGGGAGCAGCTGCAGAAATCTGACTGTAGAACTGGCTCCTGTGTGTGATGTCACC
Source organism: Anomaloglossus baeobatrachus (assembly GCF_048569485.1). Taxonomy (NCBI): domain Eukaryota; kingdom Metazoa; phylum Chordata; class Amphibia; order Anura; family Aromobatidae; genus Anomaloglossus; species Anomaloglossus baeobatrachus. The sequence goes on along the minus strand of NC_134357.1, from coordinate 342,326,029 downwards.
TCCCCCTCCCATCTGGGTGTTTACAAAAGGATAAGAGAGAATGAAGTTTAGGATCACAGTGTGGAGCCATTTTGTTGGTGGCCACAGAGTGATCCTAATATGTCTAAAGTGTCCCCAAGGACAAGTTGCATAGTGCTCCACTGTATCCCATGCGGCATAGTGCAGGGGTTTGTGGCAGAGTGCGAGGGGTTTTGCGGCAGAATGCAGCGGGGAGGGGGAGTCGCGGAAGATTTCGACGGGGAGAGGGGGGTCATGGCAGAGAGCAGCGAGGAAGGGGGGGTCACGGCAGAGAGCGGCGAGGGAGGGGGTCACGGCAGAGTGTGTGGGGGGAGGGGGTGCGGCAGAGTGCAGGGGATTTTGCGGCAGAGTGCGGGGGGAGGATGGGGTTTAAGCGGCACTGTCCTCTGTGCCCTGGGGGCTGCCATAAAGGAGGTGAGTAACTATGGTTACAAACACCAAATTCAGCATGGCAGTCCCCAGTTCTTCAGTATAAGTAGAATTCAATAAAAACTAAATAAACAGTGAATTTAATTTTGTATTAAAAATACTTGATTTCATAATCATTATTATTAATACAAAAATAAAAAATCGCAAGACCTTCCCTTTAACAACTTTTTTCTTTAGATTTTTTTTATTGATTTTACTAGTCACTTTATGCTTGCACTGTCCAATCGCTTCTGCTGATCAGAGCGATGCTGATCTTGTGCGTGCCAGCGTTCTGCCAGCATTCACAGGATGTGAGTCATCAACTGACCTCACACTGTCATGGCAATCCATTAGCGCCCCGGGATTGCATCATTATGCTAGCGGGGAACAGCACGGTCCCTGCCGACACATGTTAGATCGCGCTGTCAGTGTTTGACAGTGATCATCTAAGAGGCTAACAGGCGCGGGTGGATCGGAGAGCTCCACAGATCAGCAGACATGTGCGGGGAATAATGCGAGCCCACATTAAAGTGACAAACACAGACAAGGACGTATATGTGTGTGTATATATATATATATATATATATATATATATATATATATATATAAATAAACAGAATGAAACAGGGGTTCCCTTGCTGGTTTCCCATGGTGGCACTAACCTGACTTCAAACCGGACTGCCAGTCCGGTTTGAAGTCAGGTTAGTACCACCATGGGAAACCAGCAAGAGAACCCCTGTTTCATTCTGTTTTTTTTCTATTGTATAATGCATATAACAGGGAGTGGTGCTCTGTTTGCTGGATTTGCACTCCAGCTCCTGGCTGCTTCATTAGTCTCTTTTTTGTTAACCAGCTGATCTTGTAGGTTTTTAAAACCCAGAGAAGATGCAGTGTAGTGTAGGACCCAGCAAAGGAGGATGCCGTGAAGGGGCGCTGGACTAGTATTACAATGGCCATTATAATAGTCTAAATACCTCCATTCATGTTATAAGGTAGAATTTATTTTGGTTTTTCACAGTGTGCGACTGGTCTTTTTTTTCTCTTTTGTTTGTTTTAAGCCCCAAATTTTGCATTTTCACAAGAATAACAAGAAAACGTGGACCATGCAATTTGTTATACAATTTTTCCTGAGTACACCGATACCCCATATGTGGTGGAAATCTACTGTTTGGAAGCACGGCAGGGCTCAGAAGGGAAGGAGTGCCATTTAACTTTTGGAGTGCAAAATTGGCTAGAATAGATAGTGGATACCATGTCCCTTTGTTTGAACCCCTGATGTGCCTAAACAGAGGAAACTCCCTATAAGGGACCCTATTTTGAAAACTACACCTTTGAGGAATGCATTTAGATGTGTTGTGCATATTTTAAATGCTCAGGTGCTTCACAGAATGTTAAAATATTGGACCAAGAATATTAAAAATTGTTTTTTCCCCCAAAAATGTTTGGGTTTTTTGGCCCCAAATTTTTCATGTTTACAAGGGTGACAAGAGAAAATGGACAACATAATTTGTTGTGCAATTTCTCTTGAGTACAAGGATACCCCTTACTCTTGTTTGGCCACAGGACAGGGCTCGGAATGGAAGGAGCGCTATTTGATTTTTCGAGTGAAGAATTGTCTGGAATAAATTGCGGGCACCTGTTGTATTTGGAGAGCCACCAAGGTTCCAAAGGAGCAGAAACCCTCCAAAAGTGACACCACTTTGGAAACCACCCCTTAGGAATTTATCTGGGGGTGTGGTGAGCATCCTGAACCCATTGGTACTTATGGGAATTTTATAGTGTTGGGCCGTGAAAATGATATTTTACACTTTTTTCAACAAAAATCACGCTGAAGGGAAAAGTTTTTAATTTTTACAAGGGTAACAGGAGAAAATAGACCAAAAACTTTGTTATGCAATTTCTCCTGATACATTGTAGGTGATTGGAAACTACTTTTCAAGCACATTACAAAGCTGAGAAGGAAAGGAGCGCCGAATCAGAATGCAGATTTTGCTGGAATGGTGTGCTATGTCACATGGGTAAAGTCCCTGAGGTGCCAGGACAGCAGAGCTCCCCATAAGTGACCCCATTTTACAAACTACACCTCATAATGAAATCATCTAGCAGTTCAGTAATCATATTGATGCCACATATGTTTAACAAAATGTTCTACCATTTTGGGCTGAAGAAAAAATAATTACATTTTTACCACTAAAATGATTTTTTTAGCCCAAGATTTTAAATTTTCACACGGGTTAATACACTACAGAAGTTTAGGGTCACTTAGATATTTCCTTATTTTTAAAAGAAAAGCACATTTTTTTCAATGAAGCTAACATTAAATTAAACAGAAATACACTCTATACATTGTTAATGTGGTAAATGACTATTCTAGCTTCAAACGTCTGGATTTTAATGGAATATCTACATAGGTGCATAGAGGCCCATTTCCAGCAACCACCACTCCAGTGTTCTAATGGTACATTGTGTTTACTGTGTTAGAATGCTAATGGATGTTTACAAATCCCTTGAATACCCTTGTGCAAGTATGTTAGCACAGCTGAAAACAGTTTTGCTGATTAGAGAAGCTAGAAAACTGACCTACCTTTGAGCTAGTTGAGAATCTGGAGCATTACATTTGTTGGTTCCATTAAACTCTCCAAATGGCCAGAAAAAGAGAACTTTCATGTGAAACTCGACAGTCTATTCTTGTTCTTAGAAATGAAGAGTATTCCATGAAAGAAATTGCCAAGAAACTGAAGATTTCCTACAACGATGTGTACTACTCCCTTCAGAGGGGAGCACAAACAGGCTCTAACCAGAGTAGAAAAAGAAGTGGGAGGCCCCGCTGCACAACTGAGCAACAAGACAAGTATATTAGAGTCTCTAGTTTGAGAAATCGATGCCTCACAGGTCCTCAACTGGCAGCTTCTATAAAGAGTAACCGCAAAACACTAGTGTCAACGTCTACAGTGAAGAGGCGACTTCGGGATCCTGGCCTTCAGGGCAGAGTGGCAAAGAAAAAGCCATCTCTGAGACTGGCTAATAAAAGGAAAAGATTAATATGGGTAAAAGAACACAGACATTGGACAGAGGAAGATTGGAAAAAAGTGTTATGGACAGATGAATCGTAGTTTGAGGTGTTTGGATCACACAGAAGAACATTTGAGAGACACAGAACAACTGAAAAGATGCTGGAAGAGTGCCTGATGCCATCTGTCAAGCATGGTGGAGGTAATGTGATGATCTGGGGTTGCTTTGGTGCTGGTGAAGTGGGAGATTTGTACAAGGTAAAAGGGATTTTGAGTAAGTAAGGTTATCACTCCATTCTGCAACACCATGCCATAACCTGTGGACAGCGCTTGATTGGAACCAATTTCACCCTACAACAGGACAATGACCCAAAGCACACCTCCAAATTATGCATTAACTATTTAGGGAAGAAGCAGGAGCTGGTATTCTATCTGTAATGGAGTGGCCAGTCCAGTCACCAGATCTCAACATCTCAACCCTATTGAGCTGTTGTGGGAGCAGCTTGACCGTATGGTGCGCAAAAAGTGCCCATCAAGCCAATCCAACTTGTGGGAGGGGGGAAGCATGGGGTGAAATATCTCCAGATTACCTCCGCAAATTAACAGCGAGAATGCCAAAGGTCTGCAAAGCTGGAATTGCTGCAAAGGAACGTTCTGTGACGAAAGCAAAGCTGAAGGAGAAAATTATTATTTCAAGTAAAAATCCTAAAAATGATTATTACACAATTTCTTGTGAACATGTGTACAGTAACGTTTGCTCACATGGCGAGACTCAGGATGAAAGGCGCTCCATTAGACTTTTAGGCTATGTGCGCACAGTGCGTTTTTCGTGGTGTTTTTGCGCGTTTTTCGGGTGCATTTTTAGGCTCAAAACTGCATGACTTTGCTTCCCCAACAAAGCCTATGAGTTTTCATTTTTGCTGTCCGCACACATCTTTTTTTTTTTTTAGCTGTGTTTTTGAGCTGAAAAAAAAAATGGCCATGTCAATTCTTTCAGCGTTTTACTGCGTTTTCCACCCATGTAATGCGTTGAAAAAACACAACAAAACGCAAAGATCAAAAACGCAGCAAAACGTAGCCAAAAACGCACCGAAACGCGTCAAAAACGCAGCATCAAAAAAACACAGCGTGCGCACATAGCCTTAGAGCGCAGTTTCCCAGAATAGATTTCTGACTCCATATACAGCGCCCCTAAGTGCAAGAAGAGTGGAACCCTCTGTCCAATGACCTCAGTTTGGAATTACACCCCTCTGGGAATTCATGGAATTTATCTATGGGTATAGTGATGTTTTTGACCCCATGGGTGTTTTCCAGAAACAAGCAGCAATGGATCTTGCAGAGTGAAAATAGAAATTTGACATTGTAGTGCGCAGTACATTGTAGTGCCCGTACATTTTGCCCACCTTGAGCTTCTGGAGACGTGCACCCCATAAATTAAATGGGCTCTCCTCGCTACATAAATACCAAACATATGGATACTAGCTGCTGTAGCGCCCCTGAGACACTCATGGCACTACAAGGAACTGCATCCTCTTGGGGATGCAGGACCTACCCCCTGGGACCTGGAGTACCAGTGCCGATACGACCAAAGCACAACCAAAATCCTAGTTCTCCACTCCACACCGGGCATAGAGGGTTAACCATGTAAGGGGATTGTCGCCATGGAATGGAACGAGTCCCTGTGATTAGCCAGCCTAGTGGGAGGGGTCAGCAGTCAGTAGAGAGTCTAGAGAAGTGTGGCACACAGGAGAGCTGTGTGGATGTGCCTGAGCTGGGTCCATGCAGCGGTGACCCGGGGACACAGGAGAGAGATTGCCAGGACGGGTACCAGAGATACAGCTGGGACTGGAGCACGCACGGAGCACAGGGCCCTAGATCAGGCGCCAGTTCTACAAGGCTTGATAATCTCCTGCACGGTGTGGACACCTTCATTTGCTTCACTGAACCAAATAATCCGGGGGCATCAGCAGGAAACTAGGATCGGGGTTTGGACACTTACCTCCCCACAAGGTCCGCACTGCCCGCCATACGGAGAAGGAGACTACCCCAAAAGGGACAGTCGTGCCCCAAACGCTCCACGCTATGGGGACCCAACCAACAGAGAGTGTGGGGACAGAGCAACCTGGTCACTACATTGGCACTGATACTCCAAGGGACCTGAACCAGCAACTCCTGGGTTGAAGTGAGTAGAGACTGTTAAAGACAACCTCGTGTGGTCTCCGTTATTATTATCCCTCATCATCTCCCCGGCACAGCCCTACCTGTGGAGGGCTTAACACCATTTCTGCAATCACCACCAGCTCTGGGAGTACCCACATTTAGCAGCGGCGGTTCTCTATCCTTAACCGCAACTTGCAGGTGGCATCACATGACATTAACTCACCTCCCCTGTAAATAACCCCCTTTTACAAAAGAAGCCCCAGGGCACGGGACCGGGCAACGGCTACCAGAGTGACATTCCCGTTTGCAACTGCCTGGGACCGAGTACCCCCTTCCCTGGGCGCGACACTGCAGTTTAGGCATATTGTAGAGCTCAGAAGTTCTGGGAGCATTTGGATTGTGGAGCTCAGATTTGACTAAATATCAGTAATATGAAAACCCTTTATATTTCTGTTAACAGATGATGAACCTGACTGTGGACTTGTTTCTTGTGGATTGAGAAGAAGCTTTTATAGATGACATTTTGGAATACAGAACACTTTAGATCAGTTCACATTTATCCTTTGCTGTTCTGAGCACTTACATCTGGGTTTCCATCTAAATCTACAAAATACATGATTCAGATGAAACCCCCAATGGATCCCTTCACTAATGAGGCAGCAGAGTTTGTGTGGACTTTGTGTGGCTTCTGTTCGTGGGTGTCTGGCTGTTACGATGTGCACAAAAGAGGTGGTCGACTGCATTTTTATGTATGCCTAAAAAGACAGGCACGGCAATCATCACGATGATCATAGGCAAAAGAGAGTCCAAAGTATCTCCATCTGCATCATTATAGGGGATGTTCTATTGGGGGTTCTGTCTGAAAAACACATTTCAGAGATTTACATAGTTACCTCGGTGTAAGCGCTCAGAGTAGAGCGCAGGATAAATGTGAGTCGAGTGTTACTGCGATCTTTGGAAGACAAAATGAACAAATTAACAGCAAGTCAAGAATTTGTGTTATTTATTTTTACGCCATTCATCGTGTGGTATAAGTGATTATGGTATATGGCTTTATTTTTCGGGTCAGTGTGATTGCAGTAATACCAAATTTCTATAGTTTTTTTTTAAGTTTGGCTACTATCACACACTGGAAAAAGCTTTGTAACAAAAAGTATTTGCATCACCTTATTTTGGGAGCTATATTTTGTTCTACATTTCTGCAGAGTCATGTGAGGGCTATTTTGTTTGCGTGATGAGTTGCTATTTTATTGGTACAATTTTCAGGCACATAATATTTTTTGATCGCTTTCTATTCCAATTTTTTTAGTACACTATTAAAAAAAAACAATTCAGGAATATTTATTTATTATTTATTTATTTTTATTTATTTTATTTATTTTTTTTAGTGCCGTTCACTATGTGGTAAAAGTGATGAGACAGCTTTATTCTTTAGGTCAGTACGATTACATTGATACCAATTTATATATTTTTTTATATTTGCTACTTTTACACAATAAAAATAATTTTATAGAAAAAGTATTGTTTTTGCATCTCTGTATTCTGAAAGCTGTAGCTTTTTTATTTTTTCATTGATGAAGTTGTGTAGTGGCTTGATTTTTTTGCAGGACAAGTTGACGTTTCCAATAATACCAATTTTATTTACATTCGTCTTTTTGACATCTTATTCCACTTTTATTATATATAATGAAAAAGCATAGTATCTCAAAACATTTTTTTTATGGCGTTCACTGTAGGGCCAGTTTTATAGATTGTGATGTTCTGGACTCGGCAATGCTATAATATGTGTAGTTTATTAGTTTAGGTTTTTTTTACATAAATATTCGTATTTATTTTTTGTTCTGTATTTTGGGGGGGGGGGTTTACAATAATTTGTGTTACTTTTTTTCTTAACATTTTTTAGGGGTTTTTTTGGGCCAGTCTATGGCTGGTTCTAACAGGCCACCATACCTGGCACACCAGGAGTCACTGTTTGACATCTGGGTGCCACGACAACCATCGGCTCCCCTGGTGCCTACAGGGGTGAGAGATGGAGCCCCCTCCCTCCCACAATCTTCTAAATGATGCGATCGCTATAGATCACAGCATCTGGAGGGTTAATCAGCCAGGGGCGGCATGGGCCGGTTGTGGCTGTTACTGTGGGTACTCGGCTGTCAGCTAAGCTGAGCTCTTGTGGTGATCGTGTGGGAAGTGCTGATATTTTACAATCATATTGTGATTGGCCATCAGAATGCCTAAAGGGCACTTTACATGCAGCGACATCGCTAGCGATGAAAGCACCCGCCCCCGTCGTTTGTGCGTCACGGGCAAATTGCTGCACGTGGCGCACAATATCGCTAGGACCCGTCACATGTACTTACCTTCCTAGCGACGTCGCTGTGGCCGGCGAACAGCCTCTTTTCTAAGGGGGGCGGTTCGTGCGGCGTCACAGCGACGTCACACGGCAGGCGTCCAATAGAAGCGGAGGGGCGGAGAGCAGCCGCTTGAAAGTCACGCCAACCTCATTGCCGGAGGACGCAGGTACGGTGTTGTTCGTTGTTCCTGGGGTGTCACACGTAGCGATGTGTGCTGCCTCAGGAATGACGAACAACCTGCGTCCAAAAGCAGCAACGATATTTTGGAAATGGACGACGTGTCAACAATCAACGATTTGGTAAGTATTTTGCATTGTTAGCGGTCGCTCATACGTGTCACACGTAACGACGTCGCTAACGAGGCCGGATTTGCGCCACAAATTCTGTGACCCCAACGACATCTCGTTAGCGATGTTGTTGCATATAACGGGGCCTTTATCGATTACATTATCAGAGAGCGAGGACCGCTAAAATGAGTCTCCGCATCTCTTCTCGTGCTAGTCAGCTGTCAGTGACCACTTTTGGCAAGGAGCTGTCATGGTGTGTTTTCACACCGTGACAGTTTGAATCCATGACGGACATAACACATCATGATGCACGAACTGACATCTGTTCATGACACTCATGACGTGCTATATCCGTAATTGCTCATAAAGAGGTTAAAGAGATTCTGTCAGTAGGCTCAACCCTTTTAAAGGGAACCTGTCACCACTTTTTCTGGCTATAAGCTACAGTCACCACCACTGGGCTCTTATATACAGCATTCTAACATGCTGTATATAAGAGCCCAGGCCGGGGGTATCACATAAAAATCACTTTATAATACTTACCTAACGGTCACGCGGTGGGCGTCTCCGTTTTCTGATGCCGGCGCCGCCTCTTTTGGCCATCTTTGTGCTCCTTCTTCTCTAGACGCGGTGCATGATGGGTCCGACGTCATACACACTCGCCGGCATTCAGGTCCTGAGCAGGGCAGATCAACGTATTGTAGTATGCCTGCACAGGACCGGCAAGTGTGTATGACGTAGCCGCGTCATGCACTCAGGCTTCAGAAAGAGGACGAAGATGGCCGAAAGAGGAGACGCTGGCACTGGACAACGGAGACTCCCATATGCCCCACCGCGTGACTATTAGGTAAGTATTATAAAGTATTTTTTATGTTATACCCCCTGCCTGAGCTCTTATATACACCATTTTAGAATGCTGTATATAAGAGCCTGGTGGTGGTGGCCACAGCTTATAGGCCAAAAAAGTGGTGACAGGTTCCCTTTAAGCAGTCTATATAGGCATGTAGGTCATAGGAAGTGGAATCAAATGATACCCTGATATCTCCGATCTGATGTCTTATTCCAGAGAAAGCCATGTTTTTCTTCTATGTGCATAAGCTGCTAAGATCTATGGGCCGGACACTGATCTCCTCGAGAATCTACCACTACAGCTTATTTTTAATAAAAGTGGGAATTATCATTGTGAGGCATGGAATGATTGATAGACTTCTCTCCTAATCTACATGTCTCACATTGGTATAACTCCCTTTAATTAATAATAAACTCTGGAGGCAGGTTCCCAGTGAGATCAGTGTCCGGCCTATAGATCTTAACCCCTTCACCCCTGGGCAATTTTCCATTTTCTTTTTGCTCCCCTTCTTCCGAGAGCCGTAACTTTTTTATTTTTCCGTCAATCTTGCCATATGAGGGCTTGTTTTTTGTGGGTCGAGTTGTATTTTTAAATGAAGCCATAAGTTTTACCATATAGTGTACTGGAAAACAGCAAAAAAATTCAAGTGCGGAAAAACTACAAAAAAAGTGCGATTGCACAATAGTTTTTGGGATATTTTACTCACCGTGTTCCCTATATGATAAAACTGATGTGTGGATGTGATGTCTCAGGTTGGTATGAGTTTGTAGTTACCAAACATGTATAGGTTTACTTTTATCTAAGGGGTTAAAAAAAATTCACAAGTTTGTCCAAAAAAGTGGCGCACTTTTTGCGCCATTTTCCGAAACTCATAGTGTTCTCATTTTTGGGATCTATGGCTCAGTGACAGCTTATGTTTTGCAAATCGAGTTGATGTTTTTAACTGAACAATTTGTGCACAGATGCTACGTTTTGATCGCCTGGTATTGCATTTTGCGTAAAATTTGCGGTGACGAAAAAACTTAATTTTGTCATTTAGAAATTTTTTACCGCTGCGCTGTTTTTTTCCGATCGGATTAATTGATTTTATATTTTGCTAAATCGGGCGTTTCTGAACGCGGCGATACCATAAGTGTGTATATTTTCAATTTTTTTAACCCTTTAATTTTCAATGGGCCGAATGGGGGGGGTGATTTGAACTTTTAGGGTTTTTTTTATTTTTTTTTAAGTTTTTAAAACTTTTTTTCAACTTTTTTTAATTTTACTAGTCCCACTAAGGGACTATAACAATCAGCAGTCTGATCGCTCTTCCATTTCTCCAGATCACAGCTACACAGCTGAGATCTGCAGAAAAGGAGCTTTCCTGTTACAAATGGCAGTCTGCCGGGTATAAGAGGAAATAACTCATTATAGCTACAGGAGTCATCACATGACCCTGTGCTACCATGGCATCCTCCAAAAGTCACGTGATCACATCACATGACGTCTGATGGGAGTAGGTAAGTTATGCTTATGGCAGCGCGCTGATACATCTCGCTGTCAGAATTTGACAGTTAGATGTAAGGGGTTAATGTAAGGGGTTAAGGCGATTCCTCTCCCGCTTGGCAGGCACATATGTCAGCTGTTGAAATTAGCTGATATGTGCGTGGATCGCCGCGGACTGCCCACGGCAGGCGCGGAGATTAACCTCACAAGATCCATGACATACCCAGTACGTCATGTGTTGTGAAGAGGTTAAAGGGAGTCTGTCCCCAGGTTTTTGCTACCACATCTCTGAGCAGCATAATGTAGAGACAGAGACCCTGATTCCAGCGATGTGCCACTTACTGAGCTGTTTGATGTCATTTTGATAAAATCAATGTTTTCTCTGCTGCAAATCTAGTAGTTATACAGAGCTCATGAATATGCTGGACTACCAGGAAGGAGGCAAAGTAGTCCTCTAATGATAATCTACTGCTGATTAAATAGTGATTTTATAAAAAATACACTAACAAGCCCAGTAAGTGACACATCGCTGCTCTCAGATTAGGTGGTAAAAACCTGGTGAGATTCCCTTTTATCACACACCTGGTGCTCTATACCAGCAAACTGCCACGACTTCTGCTTTTATAGGTCATTTACATATAAGAAAAGCAAGGATTTTACTGGATTAAGACCTTGGATTGGAGATCTCAAAGTATCATTTTATTCCGCTTCCTATAAACTACATGCCCATATAGATGACTTAGGCTACTTTCACACTTGCATTGAACGGCATCCGTTGCATTGCATTGTGTGACGGATGCAACGGATGTGTTGCATGTAGTGGCACGGATGCAACGGATCGTACAAAACAACAGAATCTATTTTTTTTTCTTCTTTCGTTTTACCGGCGGCAGACTATAGTGAACGATCAGCTGATCGCTCACAGCAGCCGGTCGCAGGGTGATCAGCTGATCGCTCACAGCAGCCGGTCCCCGGGTGATCAGCTGATCGCTCACAGCAGCCGGTTGCCGAGTGATCAGCTGATCGTTCGGCCGCCGAGAATGTGTGAGGGGGGCGGAGTGCGGGGTGGGTGGAGCTGAGCGGGACCATGGCGCTGAGGGCGTCAGTGCAGCGAGGAATACAAGGCTGGGGACAGGTGAGTGTGAGGGTGAGTGAGTGTGTGTGTGCGTGCATGTGTACATGTGGAGTGGAGTGCGGGAGGGGGCGGAGCCAAGCGGGAAAGTGCCGGGCTCCCTGCACACGTAGCCAGGGTAAATATCGGGTAACTAGGCAAAGCGCATTGCTTAGTAACCCAATGTTTACTCTGGTTACGTGTGCAGGGAGGCAGAGAGAGCATGCGCAGGAAAATCCTACGGATTGCGCTGCTCAAAAAACACTACATGCAGCGTTCCTTCCGCCCGACGCAGCGTCAAAATAACGACGCTGCGTCGTGCAGCGGATGCAACGCAAGACCATCTGTTGCTATCCGTAGCTAATAGAAGTCTATGAGGAATATAACGGTTTCCTGCAATGGTTACCGTAATTCCTCAAGGCTGCGGATAGCAACGGAAGCCGTCCAACGAAAGAGTGAAAGTAGCCTTAGGAGGGTTGATTGATTCCCTTTAAAGCCCTATACACATTAAAATGAATGTCGGATGTATCTACTGATGGCAGGATCGGATGATGGTGTAATTTGTATGTGGGTTTACCTTGACAGATAATTTACGGGCAGAGAAGGAAGGTTGCATTTCTGACAACTGATCCTTTTGTCCTAGGGAAAATAAGGAATTGTTCTGGACACACAGATTGATCACCTATTCATAGTATAGATCATCAGTATCAGATCAGTGGGAAAATATTAGTGAAACATGTAAAATAAATGTTTCACCCATAAAAGCCAGACAGGAAAATCTTGTATTGCTGCAATCTAAAGGTCCAGTCACACTAAGCAACTTACCAGCGATCCCAACAACGATAGGGATCACTGGTAAGTTGCTAGGAGGTTGCTGGTGAGATGTCACACTGCGACGCTCCAGCGATCCCACCAGCAACCTGACCTGGCAGGGATCGCTGGAGCGTGGCTACACGAGTTGCTGGTGAGCTCACCAGCAACCAGTGACCAGCCCCCAGCGCCGCGTGGAAGATGCTGCACTTGGTAACTAAGGTAAATATCGGGTAACCAACCCGATATTTACCTTGGTTACCAGTGCACGGAGCTACAGAACAGAGCAGAGAACAGGGAGCAGCGCACACTGAGCGCTGGCTCCCTGCTCTCCTAGTTACAGCACACATCGGGTTAATTACCCGATGTGTGCTGCAGCTAAATGTGCACAGAGCAGGGAGCAGCGCACAATGCTTAGCGCTGGCTCCCTGCTCTCCTAGCTACAGCACACATCGGGTTAATTAACCCGATGTGTGCTGCAGCTAAATGTGCACAGAGCAGGAGCCGGCACTGACAGTGAGAGCGGCGGAGGCTGGTAACAAAGGTAAATATCGGGTAACCAAGGACAGGGCTTCTTTGTTACCCGATGTTTACATTGGTTACCAGCCTCTGCAGAAGCCGGCTCCTGCTGCCTGCACATTCAGTTGTTGCTGTCTCGCTGTCACACACAGCGATCTGTGCTTCACAGCAGGACAGCAACAACTAAAAAATGGCCCAGGACATTCAGCAACAACCAACGACCTCACAGCAGGGGCCAGGTTGTTGCTGGATGTCACACACAGCAACATCGCTAGCAACGTCACAAAAGTTGTTCGTTAGCAGCGATGTTGCTAGCGATGTTGCTTAGTGTGACGGGGCCTTAAGAGTGCTGAGATATTTTCAAGAGTTTTTTATTAGAAAAAAGTGTTTGAATCCTGCTCAAAAATACAAAAGAGCAGACAGGCGGAGGAGTAGAGAGGGGAGAGGTGGATTCATGGACAGCAGCGGAAAGGATGGACTGCAGAGGTGCAAGAGTGTTAATATCAATAAAGTTTTGTCAAAGTCAAAAACAAAGCAGCTTTAGGCTATATGCACACGCTGCGTTTTTGTCACTTTTTTTGGTGCAGTTTTGTTGTCAGCATTTTTTGTTGACATTTGACATCCCAGCAAAGTCTAGGAGACGTCAGACTTGCTGTGCGCACGTTGCAGTTTATTGTCTTCAGTTTATTTGTGAAAACCTTTTGACAAAAAAGAAACATCAGTTCATTCTTGCGTTTTTGTCACATTTTGTCAGCCATTGAAATCAATGAGGGAATGAAAAATGAATGGAAAAATGCATGCTACAAAAATGCCAGCTTTTTGCATATGTTGTACTAGCGTTTTTGTCACAAGAAACACAGGTAATCAACATTATTCTAGGATAAATAAATACTTTTCTGGAGTCTCTCTCTTGCTCTCGCTCTTTCCAGAAGTGATCGTGTGATCTGCGAGCATGTCACTCAGAATGAACACTAGTGAACCAGTGACGTCACTCCTGCGACACATTCCGTACTGCGGGGCCAGCATTTGTGATGTCAGGGGTTCATCCGACTTCATTCTGATCTTCGTGGCTCTATCTGCACTCACAGCTGGCAGTCATGCTCTATGACGTTCGCTGTGACAAGACAGGGATGTAGCAGAGCTGAATCGCCATGGGACCTCATGTGGATTACTTCGGACCTGCAGAGGTGTTTGGAGGTTAATAAAGTGGTAAAAGAGGTGGCTTTTTGTATTTTATTCCAAATAAAGGATTTTTAGGGGGTTTGAGTTTATTTACTTTCACTTACACATTAGTGATGGGGGGTGTCTCATAGACGCATGTCATCATTAATCTAGGACTTAGTGGCAGCTATTGGCTGCCATTAACTCCTTATTACCCTGATTGCCAGTGCACCAGGACAACGGGAAGAGCTGCGTCCAGTGCCAGAATTGGCGCATCTTATGGATGCACCACTTCTGGGGTGGCTGTGGGCTGCTATTGTTAGGCTGGAAAGGGCCAAATAACCATGGCCCTTCCCACCCTAATAATATCAGCCCCCAGGTGTCTGCTGCACCATGGCTGGTTTTAGAAAAATGGGGGACCCCCACATCATTTTTTTTATTAATAAATAAATCAAATATTTAAAAAAAAACAAAAAAAAAACAAAAGAAGAAAGCGTGGGATCCCCTCTATTTTTTTTTATTACTGAAAAAAAAACCACAGCTGGCCAAGCTAGCTCTTCCACCTTTCTATTTTTTATTATCTATTCTATTTGTTCTTTTTATCTATTCTATGTTTTTTCTATTTATTCTATCTATCCATCTACTCTATCTATTCTTTCTTAACTATCTATTTTTTCCATCTATCTTTCTATTTTTTTCTATCATCTATTCTAGCTATCTATCAATTATTCTATCCTATCATATTTTGTTTCTCCAAAGGCATTAACAAAATCACTGCAAAAACTCACCAAAAGCGTTGTTTTTCTTTTTACATTTCCAGGCCGTCTTTGACGAGGTGCAGTTTTGGTTGCCAGGTTGGGTGCAGTTAACACTGCAGCGTGCACATTTAGCCTTATTTATAACATGACACCAAGGAGAGAACTGCAGATTAAAAATCATAGAGTAGAAAGTCGCACTTTATTCTTTGACTGCGCAAAAGAAAGATAAATCCAAAAATGCTTAACTTTAAAGAGCTACATATAACTGGTGAGAACACCTGGATGTGGCTAATCACGGCCACAGCGCCAAAAAGGAAGTGCAAAGGTGTAAGGTGTAAAGGTGCTCTGTGCACACTTACCGTTTTTTGCCACGGATTTCCTGCGGTTTTGCTGCATGTTTCGCTGCAGAAAATGTTCATAACATCTCTGCAGTGATTCACCAGCAAAACCTATGGGAAAAAAAATCCTGTGTGCACTAGGCGGAATTTGACAGCTACATGTTTTGCTGCGGGATTCCCACAGCAAAAACAATTGCATGTCACTTCTTTTCCGCACGTCGCTGCGGCATTTCACTCCATTGACTGCAATGTAATCGTGAAATCCCGCAGGGAGTAACGCAGGCAGCAAATTCTGTGCGGTTCATTGCGTTTCCCTGCATTATTTCGCGGTTTACCTCCGGTAATGTACATCGCTTGCCTACGGTTTTGCAGGGAAGTGATGTCATTATGACAGGAAAAGGAAGCGGAGCAGAGTGTAAACACACACACATCACAGACACAGAACACAGACACAGACATATAGAACACACATAGAAAGCAAACGGAAATATAGAAAACAAAACACGTGGGCTCCGCTGTATTTTTACCGTCTAGCTGAGGTAAGCACACAGCGGCGGCCCGGTATTCTCAGGCTGGGGAAGGAGAGGGGCAGGGTTAATGTCCCCCGCCTCCCTCCCTCCTCCCGCAGCCGAGAAGATCAGCCGCAGCTGCCCCGGGACTGCCGCATGCATTATGCGGCAGTACCGGAGTGTCCCCGGCTCTTCTTGCTGCCGTGTAGCAGTGGCAGTCAGGGTAATACAAGGAGTTAATGGCGGCGGATCACCGCCACTAAGTCCAGGCTTGATCATGGCAGTGTCTATGTGACAGCTGACATGATCAACCCGTAAGTAAAGTGAAAAAAACACACACCGAAAAATCCTTTATTTTAAATAAAACACAAATAAGCCTCGTTCACCCTTTTATTAACCCCTCCCGAAACAAAGCTCCGACGAAATCCACGTCCTGCGATGCTTGCACCCAGCCGCAACTGACACTGTCAAAGCGCTGAATGCAGCCTCGCAGCGAGACAGCAGAGGTAACCACTGGGCATTTCCCACGGCCGGTAATGTGAACTCACTGCCGACCGTGAGAAATGCAGCGGTCTGTCCTCTATCTATCTATCCCTCTATCTATCCCTCTATCTCTCTATCTATCCCTCTATCTATTCTTCTATCTGTCTATTTATCTATCTACTATCTATCTCAGAAGAAAATGTTTTGTTTTTTTTTTCAATGTGCTTTATTGCATTGAATGCAATAAAGCACATGTATCAACCCGCACACGGCAATACTGCGGCAATACCGCGAACAATACCGTGGTAAAACCGCGGCAAACCGCATGCGGTTTTCGGGTGCGGTTTGCCGCGATTTTTTACCGCGGGTGCGGTAATCTTTCAGTGCCTGCGGAATTTTCTTGAGAAAATTCCATTTTCCAGTGTGCACAGGGCCTTAAGTGGATAATGAATTACTGGAGAAAATACAGCAAAAAAATCACTAAGGCTCTGTTCACACAGTGCATCTTAAGATGCAGCGTTTTTGGCCCCAAAACCTCACTCACTGCAAAAACGCATTTTTGCCTCATTTTTACCATGTATTGCCCAATGCGTTTTTTAAGTCAAATTTATTGACTGCAAGGGCTCAAAAAAGAATTGACATGCTGCATCTTCAAAACCGCAGCCAAAAAAAGATGCCCCGTGTGGACAGCAAAATAGAAATCCCATACACTTTGCTGGGGGGAAGGAAATGCATGCATTTAGGTGCATATTTGTGATCTCAAAAACGCAGCAAAACCGCCTCTATATTCGCAGCCAGGTACAGCCATGGCAGCCCAGCTCTGTCGCAATGTACACTAGTTATATGAAGAATGTGAATAGAATAATGATCATTTGAAAAATGAAAGTTTTTGTTGATATTTTCTCAGATTTTAGGGAAACCGCGTCCCCCATGACGGAAGCACTAAGCACAGTCCTCCAAAACACAGACACATGGTTGTGACTTGATTTCCTTTTAAATAAAGCTTTGTATTGATAAACTTGGGGCGTGGCCACCACTGTAAGTTCAGCGAAGCTCGTCCCGCCCTTATTAGTCACATGGTCGCTCTATCCTGGCGGCGGTTGGCGCTGGTTTAAGTTTGCCCTGCCCAGCGTGAGAGAAGTCACGTGGTGGAAGGTAACCAATCAGGATTTAGGACTGGGTTCTCACCTCTCTAGCGGCTCCGCCTCCTCCCGGGCCCTGAAACTGTCGATAGAAGGGAGCGGAGAGGCCGTGACACCGGCGGTCGGTGAGTGCTCTGGATGTGTCGGTGTATATCGCAGTCGGTGGACTCCCCTGTGTGCGCGGTGTTTGGACCGGTCTCATACCTAGGTGGGAGAGGCTCGGGAGTGCCTGAAATGAGTTGTAGGGGGCAGGACCGGAGCAGTTGTGTGTGGGCTGGAGGTAACAGGATAGTCATGGAGCCAGTCAGAGCTGTGAGTCAGTGGAGAGTCGTGTAGGGGCCGGTCCTCCTTATGGGGCCCCTGTCCCCGGGCCTGGTATAGGTGTGCTGGCACCTCAGGGTGCCCTCCATGCTGGGCAGGACTCTCACCACAAGTTCTGTCAAAGTTCATGTTCCCGTGTAGTGGTCTGTAACCACGAGCGAATGGGAACCGGTCTATAGGGAGACATTACCTGAATAGTCATGGGTGACTAGTGGTCACGTCACCTGCCTGTGATCAGTCCTAGAGATGGTCTCTAGTACTGCGCCCCTAGGACCCCAAGAGTGTGTGCACCTCCACTGACCATGGCTGGCGCCCTGGGCTTTATACATGGGCCGAAGTAAACTGTATGGGAAATGATGATTAATGGGAACCGGTCTATAGGGTGGCATTCCCTGAATAGTCATGGGTGACTAGTGGTCACGTCACCTGCCTGTGATCAGTCCTAGAGATGGTCTCTAGTACTGCGCCCCTAGGACCCCAAGAGTGTGTGCACCTCCACTGACCATGGCTGGCGCCCTGGGCTTTATACATGGGCCGAAGTAAACTGTATGGGAAATGATGATTAATGGGAACCGGTCTATAGGGTGGCATTCCCTGAATAGTCAGTGACTCGCTGGGTGATGATTGGTCACATCACCTGCCTGTGACCACAGTGCCAGAGATGGTCTGTAGTACTGAGCCCCTAGAGAAACCCATAGTGTGTGTGCACCTCCACTGACCATGACTGACACCCTGGGCCTAAGCAAACTGTATGGGAAATGATGATTAATGGGAACCGGTCTATATGGTGGCATTCCCTTAATAGTCAGTGACACGCTGGGTGATTGATCACATCACCTGCCTATGATCACAGTCCCCGAGATGGTCTGTAGTACTGAACTCCTAGACCCCCCCCCACAGCACCCCACAGCGTGTGTACCCCCACTGACCATGACTGGTGCCCTGGGCTTTATTTATGGGCCGAAGCAAACTGTATGGGAAACGATTAATGGGAACCAGTCGGTCTACTGGGTGAGTTAAGGGTGGCATTCCCTGAATAGTCAGTGACCTGCTGGGTGATGATTGCTGATTGGTCACATCACCTGCCTGTGACCACAGTCCAAGAGATGATTTTTAGTACTGAGCCCCCAAGCGTGTGTGCACCCCTACTGACCATGACTTGTTCTCTGGGCTTTATACATGGCCGAAGCAAACTGTATGGGAAACGATTAATGGCAACTGGTCCATTGGGCGACATTCCCTGAATAGTCAGTTACCTGCAGGGTTATGACTGCTGATTGGTCACATTGCCTGCATGTGATCACAGTTCCAGAGATCTCTAGTTAGTACTGACCTCCAAGTGTGCGCATCGGTACTGACCATGGACTCTCGCATGGGTTGATGCAAATTGTATGGGAAACAATGATTGATTGGGATCCTTCAGCCCCGTACAGTTTATATATCCTCTTGCCATCTTTATGGAGCGGAGTACCTCTGATTGGTGTGGATGACTGCCCCCGACCAGTCTAAGGCTGGGCTCACCTAGACATATTCAGGGTTCGTACACAGCCCGGCCTGGCGGTTCTCCCCACCTGAATTACAGCCTCACAGACACAGATCAGGCATTTTCCCTTTTATATAGACCATGAAATACACTCATGTGAACCTGGTCTAAGACCACGTGCACACGTTGAGTATTTGGTGAGGTTTTTTACCTCAGTAATTATAAGGAAAAACCAGGAGTGGGTAAAAAAAAACTCGCCAAATACTGAACATATGCACGTGACCTAACACTGACTAGTGATGAGCAAACTGCTCAGTAGGCGTAACAAGCATTTTTATGCTCGGGTGCTTGATACTCATTTACTGAGTATAATGGAAGTCAATGGGGAACTCGAGCAGTTTTCGTGAAAATTGACTTCCTTTATACTCAGTTAACGAGTACCGAGCACCCACATGCTTGTTATTTTACCGAGCAGTTCGCTCATCACTACTGATGACCTGTTCTGGTGGCCCACTTAGATGAGCCAGTAATCAGCGAACGCGTAACATACATCATCAGGGGCTGTTTTCCTCTGTAACTGAGGCTCCTATGAATGCCCCAGTTACAGTGGAAAAAGGTAAATTAAAAGTGTTGCCACAAGAATTTTTCCTACTGTAAACATAAAAAAAATAATGGTAATAAAAACAGTGGCTACTCCCCTCCTGCAATGGCGCCAATACAGCAATGGCAGCGTTGCTCCTCCCGGCGGAGATGTGACATTCTTATCATGCCACCTGCAGCTCATCATTAATCAGTCAGTGGATGTCCACATGAATAAAATTAGTAAAGGCTTCAGCCGACACCTTAGGGTATGTGTCCACGGTAGAATGTTGCTGCGGATTTTTCTGCATGAAAATCCGCGACTTTCCCGGCAAATCCGCACCTTTTCAAAGGTGCGGATTTGCCGCGGATTTTTTTTTTTCCCTTCCCAATTCTATAGCCAAAATCCGGATCAAAATCCGCAACAATAATTGACATGTTGTAGATTTTTCTGGATCAAAATCCGCTGCAAATCCGCCGCGGAAAAATCCGCAGCATGGGCACAGCATTTCCAAAATGCCATAGAAATGGCTGGGAAGTGCCGCTGCTGCAGATTTTCGGAAAATCCGCGGCTTTTCCGCGAGAAATCCGCAGCAAAATCCGCGCATTTTCTGCAGCGTGGACACATGGCCTAAGAATCACTGCCCGGTACAGCTGAGCTTACATCGCTGGTACAGCATAGCTGAGGTGACTACATAGTGCTTACTCTAATTCAGATACCGATGGATTAGGCCGGGGTTGTCCGGTAGGTTGTAGTGGACAACACCTTTTTAAGGCCTTTTCTCGTTGATCACTTTAAGGGGTTTAAACATTTTAGGAAGCATTTTTTATTGTAATTGATCCCTTATAAATGCTATAGGGGAAATTGTCATTCATCATATCCCATGCATGCCATCAATATTTGTATAATATGACATAAAAACTGAACTCACTGTATTCTCCTATTGACAGTGATGTCCCTTCTTACCAAATGTTAGTGACCTCTTGTTAGTTGGCAGGTACATGGTCTGGGGCCACCTGTAGAATTAGGAGACAGTCATGGTGCCTGCCACTGCTGGAGACACTTACCTTTGGTCAAGAAAGAAGAAAAATTATTTGGAGGAAAAAGGCCCAGTCTACTCTGCAGGCCGCTCCCCTGCCAGAGGGCACGTGGTTTGCTTGGAAGTTTTCGGAACACCCTTAGAAGTTAATGGGAACACATACATGTGTGGCCTCCTCCATTCATAAACTGTCAGGATTCTGGGGACACTATTGTAGAAAGTGCAATTCCGAGGGACACACCTCTCAGATATTTATGGCACATACTGTGCCATGATGTCTAAGATGGGACTGTAGGACACCATACATACATGTTAGATACATGTCAGCCAAACTAGCTGATGTTGGCAGTACCGTCTGGCCATACGTGTATGGGGGCCTCTTAGCTGTTCTCCGACATGTCAGTGGACATAAGGATCGGGTGGTTAGGAATCTCAGAATCCCAATAGTTTTTGATCGCCAGGTACATAATCCGCCACCAGAGGACTATGACAACTGCTGTCTTGTAGAGTACAAAAATGCTCGGAGTCAGGAGAGATTGATGTCTGTCGATGGTTATTTAATATGAAGAGAAGAAGCTCGGAGTGCCTTGGTTTCTCCCCTCTATATTGTGCAGGATTATCCATACCAGAGAGTACCAACCACATTGTCCTACTGGATGACTAATGGAAATGTTCTGTTGTGTGGTTTACTGAATTGTCCGTTTTGCTAGTTGCTGATGGCAGCACAAACTATTGGGCACAATTTCTGCTGTCAGCTCCTGGTTTTGCAGGTTGACTGCAGAAAAATCAAGGAATTTATCAAATAAGAATCATTAGTAAATAGAAGTTAACACTGTGCTCTTTTCCGTAGTTTGGTTGAAACTTGAAATTTGTTATTTGGTTACTTTATCATTACTGTGACATAGGACAAATATGCTAAGATTACTACCACAAGATGTAGAATAAAGAGCGGTCACCTGAGACTCCCCCATTCATTTACACATATGGCTCGGCCAAGCATTGTATGCTTCGACTCATCTTAGATTGGGAAAATTACAGATCGCCTATAAAAACGATCAAGCTTGCGATTTACTTGTTGTTAAAATTCTTTTCTGTTCTCAAGATGACAGATTTTTTGTTTTGTGGGTTACTGACCAACACTGCAGTCTAGTAGTGATGGCTGAACATGTGCAGAGCTTACAAGCTCTTTGATTCTGTGCTTGTAAGCACACCTCTGAAGCTGGTGGGATCACTGGATTGTGGTGTTGGCTCCGGATTCCAGCCAGCTTTAGAGTTATCCCACTCCTCTGCTGTCTCGTATACCAGCATCAGAGGCAAACGGTTTGGGCCAGCAGCACGGTGACAATACTTGTTCGAGCTGGCAATCACAATAGGAACGTATGCTCCTAGTGAGTACACTGAAAATAACCTTTCATGTGCTTTCAGTGTGGAGTGGGTGGTTAGCAGCTGCCAGACCCCAGTGGCGGGGAGTAACCTAGTGGAAGAATGATGGAATTACACATTAACATTCAACCTGCTCGATTCTTCTCTCGCCCATATTTATGTGGGGGGGGGGGGGGGGTTGGCTGTTTTCACCGAAATCGTCTTGTTTGCCTTCAAATTTGTATGGGGCATTTGCCTTTTTACCTGCTTTTCCACTGCTTTTTTAACTGCAGCGTTGTCATGCCAAAATGCTTGCGTTATGCTTTTCAAGCAAAGTCAATGGAACATCGAGCTTTCTTGTCTGCACTTTGCAGTTCAAAACGCTGCGTTTAATTTGCATAAATTTGGGCAAAGACTAAGCGTTTAAAGAAGCAGCATGTCAATTGTTTTTGCCATTTTGTCTGTGTTTCCCATTCAATTTAATAAAAAACTGCAGCGTTTCTAAAAGCACCGGAAAAGCACTAAAAACTCATGAAAACCGCAAGGTGCGCATAGGCTACTTTCTTTGCGTTTTACATGCATTTTTAAAGCCAAAAGCATTGTCCTTTCTGCCAGAGGATGCTTTTTGAACTGCAACTACCTCGACGCAAAGTTCAGACACAGCTTTAGGCTTATTGTATAAACATAAGAATGTGCATTTTTCTGTATTGTTGCAGTGGTTGTGTTGCTTGTCACTGCATTTTACACTTATTTATTAGGCACAACCAATATAGATGCACATTATTAGTTACAAAATCACATGACTAAAATGCCTGCTGCAACAAAACAGATGCTAATTTTTCTGAAAGATTATTATATTGAACCTGCCAGCAAAAAAAAAAAAGCAATATTTATCTGCAGGAGTGATGGTACATGCAGATATTTTGTTACTTTTTTAAACCTGTTCATCAGTTTAATTAAAAGAGCGGCTACAGGGAGAAACTGAAGTTATATCTTCCCTGCAGCCGCTTGGTTTCAGACATCGGGTATGTGCCATGGCTGTGATTGGTTGGTGCGCCCTTTAATCACTCCTGCTCTGCAGCGTGTGCTGGGCCATTCAGGGGGCAGGAGGGGCCACTACAGCTCGATGGCAGAGAAACAAGCAGATTTGTCTGATCAGATATATTACAGAGTTGATTAATCTCATGTGTACTATTGGTTTATAAAATAAAAATTAAAACGATGTCTACGCTTTAACTTATCTCCTGTTGCCGCTTTTCTAATTTGACTGCTGACTGTTTAAATTGTATTGACCCGCAGATTAATATGATCTGCTGGGAAATAAGGATTCATTATTTTTTTTATATATATATATATATATATATATATATATATATATATATATATATATATATATATATATATATATATATATATATATATATATATATATATATATATATATATATTATACAATTTATTTTTTATTTTTTTTTTATATTCTTGCTCACAGGTTTCTTTTAATTTTACCAAATTTTGGTTAAATATCTAAATTCTGATTTTATAAGTGGTTTTGGTTAATTTTACATTGGCTATACTGTTTCGACCTCATTCAGACATCCATGATTTTTCATGAACATGCTAAAAAACAATTTGAGCTTCAGTATTGCTTGGGATCTGATTGTCACACTGATGACAATGAAAATGTGTGAATAACCAATGGCACATTCATTTTCACGTACCCATAGTCTTGCATGGGTAATTTTTATTTATTTTTTAACTCCTGTCAAAAACTTCCTTGTGTTTTATTTTTTTATTTTTTTTTGCGGACAAATGCTATCCAAAAAACATGGACATGTGAATAGCACTCTAGGCTTTAATGGATGCGTGTTCTATCCAAAAAAATCCCAGCACATGTATGTGATTCACGGGTGTCTGAATGAACGCTTAAAGCAATCAGTTGATTTTGGTGGCACTGGAGGATAGCATGAACCATTACCGCACAATACATGGGATGGATATCCTCCAGAAGTCTCCTATCTGGGGAAAATTAGTGTATACTTTCCTCATTACAATAAGAGCTGGACCATGATATTGTGAACAGTTTCACGGAGCAGTTTTGCTGCAGAATATTCTGCAGGTGATTCAGGTAAACTGGACAGTTGCAGAAATTCCTACAATAAATCTATAGTGTGTGAATACCACCTTTATAATGCTCCAACTTCCTTTTCTCATGTTACTGACAAACCCTGTTGGGCTGTATTCAAGCCAAATTCCACAACCCAGAGTGGTATAGTACCATTTACTAGGAATGCCTTATTGGTTGCAATACATTGAATGAAATCTGTACCAAAATCTGCAAGTGAATCTCCATATAAAATATTTTAGTACCGTTTCACAGCATAATTATTACTGTATGTGTGAATCTAGTGTTTAGATGCAGCTGGCGAAAGACTAGAGGAGATTCAGTATGAACGGTTATCCCTTTGTCTACCATACGGATGCCCATCACCTAGTGGTTCTCGCCCAATGGGAAACAAACCCTGCAGTTTTACTGCAAATTTTATATATTTATATGTAGTTTATGGCTGCATGTCTTCATAGGTAAAATGTACAGATACAATGTATTTCTTGGGTTTAAAGGGAATCTGTCACCAGGTTTTTGCTATCTAATCTGAGAGCAGCATAACATGAGACAGAAACCCTGATTCCAGCGGTGCTTCACTTACTGGGCTGCTTAGCGTTATTTTGATAATCTACTACTGATTAAATCATTGATTTTATCATTAGAGGACTACTTGGCTTGCTGCCAGGTAGTCCAGCATATTCATGAGCTCTGTAACTGCTAGATCTGCAGCAGAGAAAACATTGATTGTCAAAATGACAGAAAACAGCTCAGTAAGGCTAGTTTCACACTTGCGTTGAACGGCATCCGTTGCATTGCGTTGTGTGACGGATGCAACGGATGTGTTGCATATAGTGGCACAACGGATGCAACAGATGCTGCAAAACAACGCAATTCGTTTTTTTGTTTTTTTTTTACAGTTTTACCGTCGGCAGACTATTGTGAACTATCAGCTGATCCCTCACAGTAGCCGGCCGCCGGGTGATCAGCCGATCCCTCACAGTAGCCGGCCGCCGGGTGATCAGCCGATCCCTCACAGTAGCCGGCCGCCGGGTGATCAGCCGATCCCTCACAGTAGCCGGCCGCCGGGTGATCAGCCGATCCCTCACAGTAGCCGGCCGCCGGGTGATCAGCCGATCCCTCACAGTAGCCGGCCGCCGGGTGATCAGCCGATCCCTCACAGTAGCCGGCCGCCGGGTGATCAGCCGATCCCTCACAGTAGCCGGCCGCCGGGTGATCAGCCGATCCCTCACAGTAGCCGGCCGCCGGGTGATCAGCCGATCCCTCACAGTAGCCGGCCGCCGGGTGAATCCCTCACAGTAGCCGGCCGCCGGGTGAATCCCTCACAGTAGCCGGCCGCCGGGTGATCAGCCGATCCCTCACAGTAGCCGGCCGCCGGGTGATCAGCCGATCCCTCACAGTAGCCGGCCGCCGGGTGATCAGCCGATCCCTCACAGTAGCCGGCCGCCGGGTGATCAGCTGATCGTTCGGTCGCCGACAATGTGTGCCGAGCAGGTCCATGGCTGAGGACGTCAGTGCCGCGGGGACTGCATCGCTGGCGGACGTGTGTGTGTGTGTGTGTGTGTGTGTGTGTGTGTGTGTGTGTGTGTACATACGGAGTGCGGGGAGGGGGCAGACCCGAGCAGGGAAGTGTCGGGCTCCCGGCACTCATAACCAGGGTTCCTTGGTTACCCGATGTGCACCCTGGTTACGGGTGGAGGGAGCCAGAGAGAGCATGCGCAGTGAAATCCAAAGGATTCCGCTGCTCAAAAAAACGTTACATGCTCAAAATAACGACGCTGCGTCGTCCGGCGGATGCAACGCTGACACTAGCATTACAGTGCGTCATCCATACAAGTCTATGGAGAATAGCGCAGTGCGTTAACGGACTGCGCTATTCTCCATAGTGACGGACTCCGCTGAACGCAAGTGTGAAACTAGCCTAAGTGACACATCACTGGAATCAGGGAATCTGTCTGAACATTATGCTGTTCTCAGATGGGGAAGCAAAAACCTGGTGACAGATTCCCTTTCAACTGGGTTGTCCACTCCTTTTACATTGATGGCCTATCCTTAGGATAGGTCACCAATGTCTGATCGGCCGGGATCCAACACCCTGCACCCCTGCCGATCAACTGTTCTTGGTCCCGGCGACGGCAGGCAGCAGCAAATGCTCAGTTCCGGCGCTTTAAATAAATTTTAAAAACCAGCATGTGGTGCCCCCAATTTTGATACCCAGCCTTGATAAAGCAGACAGCTGGAGGCTGGTATTTTCGGGCTGGGAAGACCCATGGTTATTCCTCCCCCCCCAGCCTAAATTCAGCAGCCTGCAGCTGCCCAGAATTGTCACATCCACTAGATGCGACAATCCCAGCACTTCACCCGTCTCTTCCCAAATGCCCTGGTGCAGTGGCAAACTGAGTAATAAAAGGTTAATCACAGTGACCACTAAGCCCTAGATTAGTGATGAGACTCCCCCATTACTAATCTGTAAGTGAAAGTAAATAAAATAATTTTTTTGATGTTTATGTGAAATAAGACAAAAAAAAAACTCTCTCGCCACTTTATTAACCCCAAAAACACCCCTGAAGGTCCGATATAATCCTCACGAGGTCCCACGACGATTCCAGCTGTGCTACATTACAGAAGGCACAGGGCGCGATCATGGTACATGACCGCCCGCTGTGTACTTCAGGCAGAGACTGAGCAGCGATCTGTGGTGACGTCACTCAGGTAAGTCGCGGGCACAGCTGGAGGTTACTATGGCCATCCACCTGTGACCGCAGGTTAACTGACCTCGGGACCTCAATGAACTCAGTCACCTCATCTCAGTCACTGAGTTTAATGAAGTCCATACCTTTGAACCCGCTCGGGTCTGCACTCTTACACGCGTCACTAATGCTGATAGACTTTACAGCCAATTACAATTTGATTTCTCCCTGCAATTCATGTGAGTAATGTATTTCATGACCGATCTGTTCATCCATATAAACAAAACAAGGTTAAAGTTTTCACATCTAAACACATCACATTCCTTCCAGGCAATATACTCCTTTATAACACATTTGTTGGTTCATAGCCAAGGATGGAGGAAAAAAACACCTGAATGCATTTCAGGGAATAACTTTCTTATAAGGCTGCAGTCATGCATCTGTTGTACACGTCTGTGTACTTTTGTTTATTAAAGGGAATCGGTCATCGGGTTTTTGCTACCTAGGCTGAGAGCAGAATGATGTAGGGGCAGAGACCCTGATCCCAGCAATGTGTCACTTATTTGGCTGATTAGTGTAGTTTTTATGAAATCCCTGTTTTATCAGCAGGAGATATGCAAATAGCCTCTTCAGAGAGGACCGGGAGTCTTGCACCACATATTGGAAGTAGCAATCCTAAAAATTAGCCCTTTAACAAACTTTCCACCTGACTTAGAATAAGAATCCAAACCAGATATTCCATTTGCAGACATGTTTGGGTTTTTTTTTTTCTCCTCAGTGCAAAGCAGGACACAACTTGTTTGCCTGGGTGAGAGTTCTCAGACAGGAGACCTATGGGGTGCAGTTTCTCCTTGTGGAGGGTGCCAAGCTGCCATGAAAACACTTCCAAGCCCTTCAATGCATCTCTGCATATATAAATTCCTAGAGGAACATTGCATGGTCTGTAAGTCTTCTCATGCTATCTTGGGACTCTCCACAAGGAGAAACTTTACCCCTTGTAATCTCCATCAGCAGGAGATTATTGCTAGAGGACTAGTCTGCCATGTAGTCCTCAGTAGTCATGATCTCTCTAGAATCTCACCCTACCACTGATTGGTTCCATTTTGCCTATTCAAAAAAACGGTTTGTCTAACGGGTACTTCTCACGTAGCGAGATCACTAGCGAGATCGCTGCTGAGTCACGATTTTTGTGACGCACCAGTGACCTCATTAGCGATCTCGCTGTGCGTGACACTGAGCAGCGATCTGGCCCCTGCTGTGAAATCGCTGCTTGTTACACACAGTGCTGGTTCATTTTTTGGACGTTGCTCTCCCGCTGTGAAGCACACATCGCTGTGTTTGACAGCGAGAGAGCAACGATCTGAATGTGCAGGGAGCTGGTGTCTGGCAGCCTGCGGTAAGCTGTAACCAAGGTAAATATTGGGTAACCAAGTGAAGCCCTTTGCTTGGTTACCCGATATTTACCTTGGTTACTAGCGTCCGCCGCTCTCATGCTGTCAGTGCCGGCTCCCTGCTGCCTGCACACGTAGCCAGAGTACACATTGGGTAAATAAGCAAAGCGGTTTGCTTATTAACCCGATGTGTACTCTGGCTAGGAGTGCAGGGAGCCAGCGCTAAGTGGTGTGCGCTGGTAACCAAGCGCTTGGCTACCTGATATTTACCTTAGTTACCAAGCGCAGCGTCGCTTCCACGCGTCGCTGTTGGCTGAGGGCTGGTCACTGGTTGGTGGTGAGATCTGCCTGTTTGATAGCTCACCAGCGACCATGTAGCGACACACCAGTGACCCTGACCAGGTCAGATCGCTGGAGCGTCGCTAAAGTGTGATGGTACCCTTACATGGTTGAAAAAACTGAAAGGGATGTGTGCCTGGAGATCTGGTGCCAGACTCTCTCATTTTCCAATCCTTATTTTCTGCTTTCTCCATGCGCTTAGCCTAGTGTGTATGTGGGCTTATAGGTGGCAGCTGCACACAGGACATTGGCCAGTCCATCAGTATCAGTCAGTAGGGGGTTACAATAGCATCTCAAAGTGTAGAAAATGTGGCTTGCCCTCTTCTAGATGAAGAGATCTCTTGAATGTGTATATTTAACCGGAGGTCGCTTTCTGTTCCATTTCCAACAACCTGGACCATGACTATGCATATAAAGTAGATAGTGGGACATGACTGGATGTTCTTGTGCCCCAAATGTCCAGATCTTGTGATGCCTTATTACAGATCTTGTATATTACATTTATACTTCCAGAACTTGAAGATCGCTGCTCACAAGCTTGAATTTTTACTTGGGGACTTTAGTAAAACTGTGGGGATGGGCAGGTCTAGATATGAGGTGAACCCACAGTGGCTCATGTAGACTGAGTAAGACGCCCACCGGAAGGACAGAGTTTTTTATTTTTTATTTATATTTTTTTTTTCCCCATTAAACCTGTGCAGCAGAATGTATGTACACTCCTTTTCCTGTGGTGAAGAAGCAGGCATGTCTGATACCTCAAGGAAGTGGTCAGTTGTATTTTGGGCTCTGATTTACAGCCTGGTTCCTGTGGAGTATTGGGGTATGTACGCACGCTGAGTTTTAGGTTTGACAACAAAACTGCACCATGTGGCAGACTGACAACTGTAAACACTGCATTTCACAACAAAAAGCAGTAAAAAACGCATGCGTTTTTGTAGTTTGTTAATGCTTTTTTTTTTTTTTTTTTTTTTTTTTATAGGTGAAAAAAAACATGGTGGGATAGGATATTAGAAAGAAAGAGAACATCTAGAATAGCTTGATAGAAAGGCTAGCTTGGCCAGTTGTTTGGCGGCACGGTGGCTCAGTGGTTAGCACTGCAATCTTGCAGCGCTGGGGTCCTGGGTTCAAATCCCACCAAGGACACCACCTGCAAGGAGTTTGTATGTTCTCCCCTTGTTTGCGTGGGTTTTCTCCCACACTCCAAAGACATACAGATAGGGACTTTAGATTGTGAGCCCCAATGGGGACAGTGTTCCTGATTTATGTAAATCGCTGCGGAATATGTTAGCGCTATATAAAAATAAAGATTTGATTTTGATTTTTATGTTTGTTTGTTTTTTTGGGGTGGGGGGGGGGTAAAAAAATGATGTGGGCTCCAGCCATTTTTCATATCCAGCACAGGAACTGCAGCAGCTACAGGCTGCAACCTCCAGCTGTCTGGTGTATCTTGCCTGTTTATGAAAATAAAGAGGATCCCACACTTAGTTTTTTTTTTTAAATCAAATTAAAAAAAAAATAATCTAAAAAAAAAATGGGGTCCCCCCATTTTTCTAAAGTCAGCTAAGCTACAGCAGACAACTGGGGGCTGATATTATTAGGGTGGAAAGAGCCATCGTTATTTGGACCTTTCCAGCCTTACAATAGCAGCCCACAGCCGCCCCAGAAGTGGCGCATTTATAAGATCTACCCGTTGCCCTGGTGTGGTGGCAGTCAAGGTAATAACGAGTTAATAACAGGCCACAGCTGCTACTAGGCCCTAGCTTAGTGATGGCAACCGTCTGAGACAGCCCATCACCAATCTGGAAGTAAAAGTAAATAAACACAAACTCCCAAAAAATCCTTTATTTGAAACTGAAGTGAGCCGCGTGGTCAGCGGTGCCGTCACTCAGGTTAGCAGCAGCTACAGCTGGAGACCTCCACCTGTAAGGGTACTTTCACACTTGCGTTTATTTCCTTCCGTTACAATCCGCCCTTTTGGAAAACAGCGGAATCCGTTAACGGATTCCGCTATTTCCCATAGACTTGTATGGATGACGGATTGTACCAAAAGGACCTGCGTTGCTTCCGCTGGGCGACGCTCCGTTGCTTCCGCCCAGCGGGAGGAACGCAGCATGTAACGTTATTTTGAGCAGCGGAATCCTCTGGATTTCACTGCGCATGCTTTTTTTTTTTTTTATAAATCAAACTTTATTTTGGCTCGCGGTGGCCGAACGTTCAGCTGAGCGCCTGGCCGCCAGCATGCCCGGCCGCCGGCAAGTCACAGCGCTCAGCTGAGCGCCCGCCGGCATGCTCGGGCGCCGGCAAGTGACAGCGCTCAGCTGATCACCCGGCGGCCGGCTGCAGGGAGCGCTCAGCTGATCACCCGGCGGCCGGCTGCAGGGAGCGCTCAGCTGATCACCCGGCGGCCGGCTGCAGGGAGCGCTCAGCTGATCACCCGGCGGCCGGCTGCAGGGAGCGCTCAGCTGATCACCCGGCGGCCGGCTGCAGGGAGCGCTCAGCTGATCACCCGGCGGCCGGCTGCAGGGAGCGCTCAGCTGATCACCCGGCGGCCGGCTGCAGGGAGCGCTCAGCTGATCACCCGGCGGCCGGCTGCAGGGAGCGCTCAGCTGATCACCCGGCGGCCGGCTGCAGGGAGCGCTCAGCTGATCACCCGGCGGCCGGCTGCAGGGAGCGCTCAGCTGATCACCCGGCGGCCGGCTGCAGGGAGCGCTCAGCTGATCACCCGGCGGCCGGCTGCAGGGAGCGCTCAGCTGATCACCCGGCGGCCGGCTGCAGGGAGCGCTCAGCTGATCACGCGGCGGCCGGCTGCAGGGAGCGCTCAGCTGATCACGCGGCGGCCGGCTGCAGGGAGCGATCAGCTGATCACCCGGCGGCCGGCTGCAGGGAGCGCTCAGCTGATCACGCGGCGGCCGGCTGCAGGGAGCGATCAGCTGATCACCCGGCGGCCGGCTGCAGGGAGCGATCAGCTGATCACCCGGCGGCCGGCTGCAGGGAGCGATCAGCTGATCACCCGGCGGCCGGCTGCAGGGAGCGATCAGCTGATCACCCGGCGGCCGGCTGCAGGGAGCGATCAGCTGATCGTTCACAATAGTCTGCCGCTGGTAAAAAAAAACAAAAAAAACCAAAACGAATTGCGTTGTTTTGCAGCATCCGTTGTGCCACTATATGCAACACATCCGTTACACAACGCAATGCAACGGATGCCGTTCAACGCAAGTGTGAAAGTACCCTAAAAGCAAATCACCCGAGTGGCTGAAGTGAGCCGCGTGATCAGCAGTGCAGTCACTCAAGTGATTTCCGGTCACAGGTGAGTCCTCCACCTATTACCACAAATCAGACCGCGACTGAAGTGAGCCGCAGGGGGAGGACTCAACTGAGTGACGTCACCGCCGATGGCGCAGCTCACTTTAGTTGCGGCCTGAATCTAACAGCGGTGAACCTGTGACGTCACTGCCATGACACACGCCGTACTGCGGGGCCTGCAGCTATGTCGTCAGGGGTTTTACCTGAGTTGATTCTGATCGCGCGGCTCTGTCTACACTCAAAGCTGACAATCATGCTCTGACGCTCGCTGTGACAGGACAGATGTAGAAGAGCTGAATCGCTGTGGGACCCCATGTGGATTACTTCGGACCTGGAGGGGTGTTTGGGGGATAATAAAGTGGTGAAAGAGGGTGCTTTTTTTTTATTTTATTTCAAATTATGGATTTTTTTTTTGGCTATTTGTGGTTATTTACTTTCACTTACAGATTAGTAATGTGGGGTGTCTCATAGATGCCTGCCATCACTAACCTAGGTCTTAGTGGCAGCTATGGGCTGCCATTAACCCCTTATTGTTCCGATTGCCACCGCTCCAAGGTAATTGGGAAGAGCTGGGTAAAGTCCCAGGACTGTTGCATCTAATGGATGCGGCAATTCCGGGCGGCTGCTGGCTAATATTTTTTATGCTGGGGGCTCCCAATAACATAGGCCTCCCCAGTCTGAGAATACCAGCTCACCAACTGTGAGGCTTTATCTTGGCTGGGTATCAAAATTGGGGAAACTGCACGTTTTTGTTTTTTTTTCCTGTATGATATAGACCCGCCCACCGGTGGCTGTGATTGGTCGCAGTCAGACAGCTTTCACTCAGCATGGGGGTGCGTCTGACACCAACCAAACACAGGAAGCAGTGGCTATGTATGAGCCTAATGAGTGGGTGCACTGAATATGTAATGAGACGAATGAGAGGCTGCGGGAGCAGTGTGACAGCTGCGCCGGTGATCGCTAAGTATGAAGTGGAGAGATAGAGATTTGTGGGTGACCTGCGTTTTTTTTTTTTTTTTTTTTTTTTTTTTTTGTAACAAGAACACAACCCATTTGTCGCCATGCATTTTGCCATCCATTTTTTTTATCCCCTCAATGAGTTCTATGGGTGACAAAAACGTAAAAGAATTGACATGCTGGTGGTTTTTGGGTTTTTTTTAAATCAAAGATTTTGACAAATATTTGACAAATAAAACACTGATTAAAAGTAAAAAAACAAAAAACGTGCGCATGGAAAATCATATTTCTCCTAGACTTTGCTGGGGAAGTAAAAGCATGCAGTTTGTCATTGACATAGTGCAGTTTAAAACGCGACAAACACAACGTGCACACACGGCCTGACAGTCACTCTGTTCTCCATACTCGGTACTGTAGACGTTTCTTGCTATTTAACTGTCCATTGTCTTGTTTCTTCTGGTTCATTGTAAACCTTTAATTCAGTGTTCTGCTATCGGAGTCACTTTCTCATGCCCCCTATGGAATATGACGGTAGCATCTTCATGCCTCAGTTTTACTTGTTAGCTGGGCCTCCATGCGCTCAAATGCTTGATGTCCGCCAGGCACAATCTGTTCCGCTTCACTCTTTCCTTTTGCCTGTCAGGCTGATTGTGGGTCAGATTTTCGACATGCTTCACTACTTCCAGCCCTCCTGCAGCAATCTGATCATGCGCACTGTCATTTATTTATGCTGTGGGAGCTTGAGACCAGGGATGGAAAAACACAACGCGAGATTCCAGCAGCTTTAGCGGAACTTTATTTGGGTGTAGTATAATGTGAGATTTGGTTATTGAAGTCCTTGTTGTCTTGTTCTTGCTGCCACAATTGACCTTTTTCCTGGACACCTAACATGAGACTCGTGCATATCTGTTTCTTTCTCGATACATTTAGTCTCTGATAAGACAGGAGGCCTATAAAATAAATTCCTGGCACGGATCCCTATATGAATGTATTAGGGATCCATGTGCCAGGAAGGCTGAACTTTGTCTTTAGTGATAATGTTGCCTATGCTTTACTTCTAACATATTAGTAAATGATGTGGACAGCAGCTTGTTTACTGGAAACATTGAGAAAATGATGGAATCATCTGACAATAGCAGATAAGTCAACTAGTGAATCACAAATGGCAGAAAGCGATGGCACAAAATGTTATGATCATAACTCACACTTCCTGATCCTGATTTTTAATTATTTATTATTATAGCGCCATTTATTCCATGACGCTTTACAAGTGAGAGAGGGTATATGTACAATAATCATTAACAATACAAAACAGACAGGTATAGGAGGAGAGAGGACCCTGCCCGCGAGGGCTCACAGTCTACAGCAGGGGTGGGGAACCTTTTTTCTGTCGGGGGCCATTTGGAAATTTCTACCAACCTTCGGGGGCCGCACAAAATTATCAATGTTTAAATGACCCTGCTATATTGGGTGAAGCAATTAATTAACTGGGGGCATGGGGCTGGGGGCACAGACACCACACGCGGGGCTGGGGGCACAGACACCACACGCGGGGCTGGGGGCACAGACACCACACGCGGGGCTGGGGGCACAGACACCACACGCGGGGCTGGGGGCACAGACACCACACGCGGGGCTGGGGGCACAGACACCACACGCGGGGCTGGGGGCACAGACACCACACGCGGGGCTGGGGGCACAGACACCACACGCGGGGCTGGGGGCACAGACACCACACGCGGGGCTGGGGGCACAGACACCACACGCGGGGCTGGGGGCACAGACACCACACGCGGGGCTGGGGGCACAGACACCACACGCGGGGCTGGGGGCACAGACACCACACGCGGGGCTGGGGGCACAGACACCACACGCGGGGCTGGGGGCACAGACACCACACGCGGGGCTGGGGGCACAGACACCACACGCGGGGCTGGGGGCACAGACACCACACGCGGGGCTGGGGGCACAGACACCACACGCGGGGCTGGGGGCACAGACACCACACGCGGGGCTGGGGGCACAGACACCACACGCGGGGCTGGGGGCACAGACACCACACGCGGGGCTGGGGGCACAGACACCACACGCGGGGCTGGGGGCACAGACACCACACGCGGGGCTGGGGGCACAGACACCACACGCGGGGCTGGGGGCACAGACACCACACGCGGGGCTGGGGGCACAGACACCACACGCGGGGCTGGGGGCACAGACACCACACGCGGGGCTGGGGGCACAGACACCACACGCGGGGCTGGGGGCACAGACACCACACGCGGGGCTGGGGGCACAGACACCACACGCGGGGCTGGGGGCACAGACACCACACGCGGGGCTGGGGGCACAGACACCACACGCGGGGCTGGGGGCACAGACACCACACGCGGGGCTGGGGGCACAGACACCACACGCGGGGAGGCACAGACACCACTGTGTGGGAGGCACAGACACCACTGTGTGGGAGGCACAGACATCACTGTGTGGGAGGCACAGACATCACTGTGTGGGAGGCACAGACATCACTGTGTGGGAGGCACAGACATCACTGTGGGGAGGCACAGACATCACTGTGGGGAGGCACAGACATCACTGTGGGGGGAGGCACAGACATCACTGTGGGGGGCTGCACAGACATCACTGTGGGGGGCTGCACAGACATCACTGTGGGGGGCTGCACAGACATCACTGTGGGGGCTGCACAGACATCACTGTGGGGGCTGCACAGACATCACTGTGGGGGGCTGCACAGACATCACTGTGGGGGGCTGCACAGACATCACTGTGGGGGGCTGCACAGACATCACTGTGGGGGGCTGCACAGACATCACTGTGGGGGGCTGCACAGACATCACTGTGGGGGGCTGCACAGACATCACTGTGGGGGGCTGCACAGACATCACTGTGGGGGGCTGCACAGACATCACTGTGGGGGGCTGCACAGACATCACTGCGGGGGGCTGCACAGACATCACTGCGGGGGGCTGCACAGACATCACTGCGGGGGGCTGCACAGACATCACTGCGGGGGGCTGCACAGACATCACTGCGGGGGGCTGCACAGACATCACTGGGGGGGGGCTGCAGACATCACTGGGGGGGGGCTGCAGACATCACTGGGGGGGGGCTGCAGACATCACTGGGGGGGGGCTGCACAGACATCACGGGGGGGGCTGCACAGACATCACGGGGGGGGGGGCTGCACAGACATCACGGGGGGGGGGCTGCACAGACATCACGGGGGGGGGGCTGCACAGACATCACGGGGGGGGGGCTGCACAGACATCACTGGGGGGGCTGCACAGCCATCACGGGGGGGGCTGCACAGCCATCACGGGGGGGCTGCACAGCCATCACGGGGGGGCTGCACAGCCATCACGGGGGGGTGCACACAGGACTGGGGGGGTGCACACAGGACTGGGGGGGTGCACACAGGACTGGGGGGGTGCACACAGGACTGGGGGGGTGCACACAGGACTGGGGGGGTGCACACAGGACTGGGGGGGTGCACACAGGACTGGGTGATGGGCTGCACATAGGATTGTGTGGGGGTGCACACAGGACATTGGGGGGCTGCACACAGGACTGGGGGAGGGGTGCACACAGGACTGGGGGAGGGGTGCACACAGGATTGGGGGGGTGCAAACAGGACTACTGGGTGATGGGCTGCACACAGGACATTGGGGGGCTGCACACAGGACTGGGGGAGGGGTGCACACAGGACATTGGGGGCCACACTGCGCTGAGAGTTTCATGCAACTCTGGGGGAGAGGGTTTACAGAACTGGTGTGGGGAGGCACAAAGCATTGGGCAGGGCACATAGCAGCAGAGGGTCGGCGCTGGACTCACAGCAGCATTGCACTCACATCACCGGAGTGCAGGAGCCGGACACTGCATCAGAACTTGAAGGAGAAGGCAGGCACTGATCTCCGGAGGGCAGGAGCCGGACACTGCATCAGAACTTGAAGGAGAAGGCAGGCACTGATCTCCGGAGGGCAGGGGGCGGACACACAAGGCTAGAAACTGTGAGGCTGCTGTGGACCCGCCCACAATTGGCACTGGCCGACGGGAGAACACATTTCAGCACAAACAGCAATGTGTGGATTTAAAGGGCCGGCGGCAGCAAACTGCGGTGACAGCACGAGCACTGCCTCCCCCGGGAATCTGCCCGGGGGCCACATAAAAGGTCATGGCGGGCCGCATGCGGCCCGCGGGCCGGAGGTTCCCCACCCCTGGTCTACAGGGAATGGGTGATGGTACAATAGGTGAGGACAGAGCTGGTTGCGCAGTGGTCTACTGGACTGAGGGCTATTGTAGGTTGTAGACTTGTTGCATAATATTCATATCTGCGCCATTACAGTTCCAAAATATCCAGTTTTCTGTGAAGTTCTCCTGAAGCCAGTTGAATGCCCGTCCCGTCCCTACATTAGGATACGTGGCAACGATCAGGACCTGCTGCGTCCTGGACACAGCGGGTCCTGACCTGAGGGTCCGCGAGTCTCTTCCACAATAGACCACAGCTGCTCTTGCCCACGGTCGGGGTTCAGTGCACAGCGGTCTCTCACTTATGTTCTCCTTACAGAGGACGCATGCCAATCCGCAGCAAAGAATTGACATGCTTGTGGCTCGGGAAGCCGCTCCGCATGTCAGTTTTCTCTGCGGGCCATACACGCACAGTGAATATGGGATTTCTATAAATCCCATCCACTGTGCTTGTACTGTACATCGCAGCATTTTGAATGCAGCTGAAACATGCTGCATGCAAACACTGATCATGAGCACGTACCCTTGGGTGGCTCAGTGGTTAGCACTGCAGTCTTGCGTCGCTGGGTTCAATTCCCACCAAGGACAACATCTGCAAGGAGTTTTTGTTCTGTTTGCCTGGGTTTCCTCCCAATGTATGTAAAGTGCTGTGGAATTAATAGCGCTATATACATGAATGAATATTAATATTATGTAATATTTGTGCATAGTGCCATCATTTGCATACAATATTTTGCCATGGAGTTCTGACCTAAAACCTTCCATTAGCATATGGAATGGACAGATTGCTTTGTCTGTCTATAAAACAGAGAATCAGAGTCTGCAGCCCTAAATATATACATCAAAGTGTAAGGGATGACAGAATGGTTGGTCACCTACTATGTCATGCGTTTATTGGACCAGTTTTTAATCACTACTCATCCTCCGAAAACTAGAGGCGGTCGGAGCCAGCTTTAGTAACAATAGATATGTTCCAAGTGGGACACACACTGGCATATAGATGGATACACAGCAGAAGCTTATTTCCTTTAGGAGCAAACTTTGCTTTCAATTTGGTATACGTTTGCATCCTTTTTTTTTGGTGTTTTTTGTTGTTGTTCCGGTTTCAAATGGACATGTGAACCTAGATTAACGCACCATTTCAGTGGTTTTTGTGTTTATTTTTTTTTTTTTTCTTCATTCCAGTGCTGGAGTGGTGTTTTAAAGCTGGAGTGACACTAGCGTATGACTCACACGTGGAATGTGATAAAATCTCGCATTGCACTCTGCCCAATGTTAGTAAATGCTGCAGCTCTAATCTGACTAAGGAAAAAATTGTAGAGCAGTGATTTTCTGCTAGTCTCTGCTCACTCGCACCCATTCAAGTCTATGGGGGTGTGTGACACCGCACTGCACCCAGAGGATATCACTCGAATGCAGTGTGATATACGCACACAGGCAGCAGAGGATGTGTCGATAAGGCTACTTTCACACATCAGTTTTCTGCATTCAGGCACAATCCTTTTTTTCCTGATCCAAAGGATCCGGCAAAAAAATGTAAACTGTGTTTGTTAACGGATCCGTTATGCCGGATGCGTACAAAACCATATAAAAAAGCAAAAAGGAAAATATCATTACTTACAGCAAGATGGAATTGCAGCTGTATATTGCTCAGGCCAAAAGACTACTACTACTCCAGCAGGATACAGCTAAACCCCCACTAGGTGGAGGCAACACAGGTGCAGGTGGAGCCATTCACACTCACTTCCAAATATGGAGGAGGTGATGGCTGGATGGTAAAACTGCACACTGGTGGCTTGCATAGAGCACTGTTCACACTACAAAACCGGATCCGGTTTGCATCCGTTTTTGCATCCGGTTTGTCCTTTTTTTTTTTTTTTTTTTTTTTTTTTTTTGTGGGAAGGATCAGCTTTTTTCATTTTGTGCATGCGCAGTTTACAAAAACTGATCCGGTAGCCGCATCCATTTTTTACCGCATTGCGCTGGATCCGGCGTCCATAGGCTTTCATTGTAAAACACGCCGTTTCGCGCCAGGATGCGTTTTTTTTTGCCGGACAAAAAAACGTTGCAAGACACGTTGTCTCCGGCCGCCGCTTTGATAAATTTTGCCGCATCCGGAAAAAAACGGATGCAACGCAAAGCCATCAGGTACAATCCGGTAACAATGCAAATCTATGGGGATAAAACTGATGCGGTACCGGATCCCTTTTACCCGTTTTTTTCCGGATTGTACCTGATGGAAAAAAACTGATGTGTGAAAGTAGCCTTATGCTCTCCCTCTTCTCCACACCTGTGATCCAGTATAATGACTCTACGTTCACGCTGGCATCAGATGCCATATGCTCATATGACTCCAGCCTAAATCTAAGTCCCCTGCCCCCTTGTCTTATACTCGCCCTTCAGTAGCTTCATCTTATATCACCTCCGCTCCAGCCAGTCTCCTGTGCTTTGTGACTTTCCTGCTGCTCCAGTGTTCCATGGAGTGTGCAGGAGGTCCCAACTCAATACAAGTCTAGGAGAACCTCGCTCGAGCCTCATTTTGGCTCAGTTACATTGAGAGCTTGTGACGTAACTTCTGACCAGCCAGAAGTTACAGGGCATAAGATATTGCCAGGTGTCCGGAGAGGCCGAAGAATAAGTATAAAATTGGGGGGAGAGGCCTTACATTTAAAGTGCCACTCCAGCACTGAAAAACAACAATTCTGGAGTGGTGCCTAAAGAGTAAAATGACACTCGCGTTTTACATAAAAAATTTAACATTAGCTAGTGATCGTATAATGTACCTGATGGCTTCATTCTGACATAGGCCCCATTCAGACGTCGTTATTTTTTGGGGGGGGATTCTTTTCTTACATATGAGAAAATTGGAATGAGCGGACAGCATATGGATGGCATCAGAATGCTGTTTGTTCCCCCCTTAACTAATAGAATTGCTTTGTCAATTTTGGCCTGACCTGTGAATCGATATTGTACATGTTTGCAAAAACAGGCTGCCAATCACCTGATGAATGAGAAACACGCATCGGAAGAAGTGATGTTTTTTTTTTTTTGTTTTTTTTTTTACTGATCATCAATAGTATCCTGCGGCCGTTCAGTCTAAGTCAACCTTTTCTGTGCCATAGATTCCCAGGCCTTTCTTTTATCCAAGATAGTTGCTTTTCTGACAACCCCATGCACAGAGTTTGAGATGTACAAGTGCTAATATCAGAATGGAAAGTGACTGCAGCTGGACACTATAATAGCTTTAGGGTACACTGACATGAGCATGAAAAACGGATGAGTGCAATGTGAGAAAATCTCGCATTGTACTCTGAGCAATGTTACTCAATGAGGGAGTGCAGTTGGTCAGATTTTCTCACATCCAGATCCTGGATGCGAAAAAAGTCGCAACCTGCTGCGATTTTCTGCGAGTTCAAGTCTATGGGTGCGAGAGAAACATTGGACTGCACTTGGATGCTATCCCAGTGCAGTGCGATATATGCACAGGCTGACAATGGAGGAGATTGGGGGGGGATTAACCCCTCCCTCTCCTCCGCAGTACCCGCCCTCAGCTTCGCAGCTGTAACCCGATCGCAAGATCGCGTCAGTCGCATGACACTCGGCTCAGGCTCACAGCAGAGCCGGGGGTCATTAGCATATCTCATCCGATGCTGTCGTATCGGATGCCATACGCTAGTGTGAGTCCAGCCTTAATCTGAAAATATCCAAGGAGTCTTGGGCTTAATTGAATCTGTCAGCAGGTTTTTGCTATGTCATGCAAAGACAGCAAGAGATGGGGCTGAGATAGATTTCAGCTAAGCTGGTTTTATCACTAGGACATCATTATGATTCGCCACCTTGTGCAAAGTAATCTGACAATGCCTATACTGTGATAAGCAGCTCACTGTCAATAGACCATACACATAGAGAGCTGTGGTGTGGACGGGTTAGGTTTCGGAGCACTGATACATCTAAGAACTCTAATTGTGTCACAACTGCTGAACCCAGTAAACTAAGTAACATCGTTGGATTCAGGGTCTCTTTTTTCTTATATCATGTAGCAAAAACCTGGTGACATATTCCCTTAAAAAGGGGTCTGCGGATCGTCAGCACAGTGAGTCCATCGGATATAATAAGTTTGCATTTAACAGCTAAACTTTAATTGGTAGGTTTTTGTTTTTTTTTGTTTTTTTTAACACTTTTCAGGTCTGGTCAAGTTCTACATAAAAAAAAGAAATGACTGCATTGTAAAATTCAGCATAAAACTTTGCGACTCTTCCTGAGCAGGCTTGCTGAGAATTTGTGGTCAGATCCTGCCTTCTGACTTCAGTTCCTTCCCACTGAACAGTGAGGAAATGTCAGCCAAGTATATTCACACCTCCCTCCATAGAACAGCACTGCTCTTTGGCTGTGCCGAACATTCAGTTTAATGTGAGGGGGATGGGGGCGACTGCGAGCACTTTTCGCACGTCAGTAGCCAGCTTTACAGTGTGAGCCTCTTGAGGTCCAGTCCTGATTACATGATGGGCGCCCCCTATAGATCCGTAAGAGTGTGGTGTGCGCCCTAGATTCGTGTGTACGCTATGCCTTTGCTCTGTAGATTCCTGGTGCTCCGTTCTTGTTTCTGCGCAGTATTTTTCCATGTCTGCAGATGGCAGAACACACTGTCCTGGTGTTACTTGGCTGCATGTCACGCTCTTCCCAGTCTGGTCACTTGGAATGACAGCACTATTGGACCCTTATTCTTACATAATCTGATTGTTCAGGTGAAAGTGTCTGTACTTTCCCGGGAGCTGACATTCAGTTTTCTGAGAATGTTCCTCCTTTGTTTTGGGTTAAGTAATGGTTTCCTAATAATTCTCCTATTTCTGCTGCCACGTTCACTATTGAAAATGTGTTTTGGCTTTGATAAACAGTGTAATGAGGCAGCATATATTATTAAAAATGGTATATACGGAGCCAAAGTGCTAGTAGCCATTTTTTTCCAGTGTTAGGCTGCTTTCACACTACGTTTTTTTTTTAACAGCCGTCATGAACGTTTTTTTTTTAACGCAAAAGCGGATCCAGTGCAAATGCGTTTTCATTTCAATGCATTTGCAATGGACTCGCGTTAACATGCGTTCACCTGCGTTTGCGTGCGTTATAGTGAGGATCCAGCGACTTGCAGTTTTTTAACATTTTTCAAAAACGCTACTTGTAGCGATTTTGAGCTGCGTCCAACTTCTGCAAATTGCTGGATCCTGACTATACTGCATGCAAACGCATGTGAACGCTGGCATGCTGATAGACAGGATCCTGCTTGCTCTACTGAGCATGCCCAGAATCCAGCCTCTGTGATCAGTCCCTCCCTCTCCACCTCCCTCCACCCTCTCATTCCTCCCTCTCTCTCTCGCTCTGTCTCTCCCCCTCCCTCTCCCCCGCCTGAGAGCTGTGGACACTCGTAACCAAGGTAAATATCGGGTAACCACTTCTCTTAGTTACCCGATGTTTACGTTGGTTACGTGTACAGACGCTCGTAACCAAGATAAATATCGGGTATCCAAGCAAGTTACCCGATGTTTACCTTGGTTACGAACCTCCGCAGTTGTAAGAAGCCGGCTCCCAGTCTGGCACGTTTAGTTCCCCTCACTCCCGATCACATGACTCCAATGCCCGCCCCTAAACATCCAGTGACAGGATCCTGCAAAATAACACATGCGTTAGCATGCGTTTTTTGCTGTAAAAGCAGGATCCGCTTTTACAGCAAAAAAACATTCATGACGCATGTTAAAAAAACAGTGTAAAAGCAGCCTTACTCCCATGGGGCATATATTCCTAATTTCTAAATACATGGCGGCCACATAGTCTGCAGCAATGTGCATGTTTTTCCAATTCTTTTCATGTTATATGATCTATGCCAGATTCAAGGTAATAATTGGCTTTACACATAGGCAATAGTTGTACCATGTAAATGTGCTATCGTTGTATTTTTGCATATACAGCAGCCGAAACACCGATTTGGACGGGAACAGCCTAGTGTGTATGGGTGTCTTCCATTTCTCCTTCCGCAGATAATGCTGGAGAGGGAAGAGATGAGGATTTGGGCAGTTTGCATTTAAAGACTTGTTCCTTTTGTATTTGGGGGGGTGTAATTGCCCAAGGTGTCTTGTCTGGCAGCATCTTTCTCCTTGGGAAGCCTAGCTAATATCTCATGTGTATCTGGGAAGGAGCTGTCCACAAATAACTAAGGTACAGTTTGATCAATAGTTCTTTGATTAAAATCAACTGCAATTAGATGTGTTTAAAAAAAAAAAACAAAACAAAAAACCTGTTTTTGTGCTGAGATTACCCTATATATGTGCCCCTGCTATGTACTGTGTAATGGCCTTGTCTGACTGTACTGGGACATGGTCTGATCATATCACAGCTCCTGGGCAAGGAAGGAAGAATATACAGAAATTACTGTACAGGATTGCCGGAGTAGCTTTTCGGGAGATAAAATATTTACCCTGTTTAAAAACCATGTTTTATCCCCCAGAAAGAATCTGTTGTAATGTCTTTATGCTTTGTTACTTCCTCCCTGCCCAGGAGCTGTGGTATGATCAGACCATATCCCTGTACAGTCAGACACTGCCATTACACAGTACACAGCAGGGGCACATACTGTGTATATAAGATTATCTCAGCACAGGGACAGAACACCTCCAATGTTGGAAATTATTATTCTAAAATCTATTGATTTAAAATGCACTTATTGTGGGGAAAACCCCTTCAAGTGTTCTTCTGTAGATGACTGTTTGTTATATTTATTTACAGCAATTAAGTTATTGTACCCAATAAATATCTACCTGAAAAGGTAACCCTTCGAAAACTGACAGCTATTTCTCCTGATAATTTTTGCCAGAGCTGTATATATCTAAGAGGCAACTTCCAAATTTTCAGTTTTTCAGATTTTTCTCTTTATAGGTATATTTTTGAGTAAAATGTAAATTGTTTTTTTATTCTATAAACTACTGACAACATTTCTCTGAATTTCTAAGCAATACTTTTTTTATTTATTTTCTGAAAATGAGAAATGGTCAACATAACCAAAACAATGCATTCCTTTTCAGACCTCAAATAATGGAAAGAAAACAGGTTCATAATCATTTAGAAACAACAATACTAATGTTGTTAACTCAGGAAGAGTTCAGAAATCAATATTTTACCATGATTTTTAATCACAGCTTTCATGTGTCTTGGCATGCTTTCCACCAGTCTTTCACACTGCTTTTGGGTTCCCTTATGCCACTCCTGGTGCAAAAATGTAAGCAGTTCTTCTTTGATGGCTTGTGACTATCCATCTTCCTCTTGATTACATTCCAGAGGTTTTCAATGGGGTTCAGATCTGGAGATTGGGCTGGCCGTGATTTGGGTTTTGATGTGGTGGTCCTTCATCCACACATTGATTGACCCGGCTGTGTGGCATGGCGCATTGTCCTGCTGGAAAAAACAGTCCTCAGAGTTGGGGAACATTGCCTGAGCAGAAGGAAGCAACTGTTTTTTCCAGGATAACCTTGTATGCAGCTTCAGTCATACGTCCTTCACAAAGTTTAATCTGCCCAATTACAGCTTTGCTAAAGCATCCCCAGATAATCACCGATCCTCCACCAAGTTTCACAGTGGGTGCAAGACACTGTGGCTTGTACACCTCTCCAGTTCAGTCTAACCATTAATCAACCAGGTGTTGGCAAAGCTGA
Organism: Anomaloglossus baeobatrachus; assembly: GCF_048569485.1. Classification (NCBI taxonomy): domain Eukaryota; kingdom Metazoa; phylum Chordata; class Amphibia; order Anura; family Aromobatidae; genus Anomaloglossus; species Anomaloglossus baeobatrachus. The sequence goes on along the minus strand of NC_134357.1, from coordinate 342,281,075 downwards.
AAATTAGACTCATCAGAGAAGAATACCTTACTCTAGTCCTCTATGGTCAATCCTTATGGTCTTTGCCAAACTTCAGCCTGGCTCTCCTTTGATTCTCATTGATGAAAGGCTTTTTTTCTAGCTTGACATGACTTGAGCCCTGTCTCTGTTACAAACAAAGTTGCCGTGCACTTCACCCCAGTTGCCGTTCCTTTTGTAGGTCACTTGATGTCATCCTTCAGTTGCTGAGTGACATTCCAATAAGATGACGGTCCTCCCAGTCAGTGGAGAGTCGCTTTCGCCCTCTACTGGTCTGTACTATGGTTGGAATTCAACCGATAATGGAATGGAATGGCTGTCGGACATGTAGAGAAGCTTATTTTTATAAAAAAAAAAAATGTGCAATGGTCTCCTAATTTTTGCCAGAGCTGTATAGACTTATCTCTATTATTACACATGTTCGTTCAGTAGTGTGTGCTTATGCATCAGTTGGAGGAGTGAAAAAAAAAAAAAAAAAAAGACACAGGTATCTGGCAGCGGCTTGTCTACCTTTTTTAAAGGGGAACCTATCATGAGTAATATGGCATCTAATCAGCAGGCATCCTGTTGTCACAAATCTAACTACACCACTATTTTAGGGAAAACAGTGGCGAAGCTCTGCTCTTCCTTCTCTGCAATTACTACCAGGGCTGTGGAGTCGGAGCTCATTTTGGTGGAGTCGGTATAAAATGCATCGACTCCTAAAATATATATAATAAATTGGGGACAGTAGTTCAATGCAGAATGTGCTGAATATTTTTTCATAGGAATTTGGGAAAGTTATGAAATGTCCTATAAACGGCTGTTCTATTCCTGATAATAAGGCTGCATTAACACAGTGGTTTTGCTGTGTTTTTTGAGAATACATTTTTTCAGCTGCAAAAGCAGATCAGCTTTTTAAAAAAAAATTGCATCACCTGAAAGGTTTCTGAGCTCATAGATAATGCTTTCAATAGCAAAATCAGACTAGAAAAACACCACAATCTGACATGCTCATTTTTTGTGAGGATTTGTTTTTGAGTCCAAAAACGGATCCTCACAAAATGTGTCTGAATGTCCTATCTTTTCGCCCAGTGTCACTGCATTTCACTGAATTATTTTGCCATCAATGTTCGATATGTTTGTGACAAGAAAGAAATTGTTAGTAAAACACTGGCAGTAAAAGATGGCAAAGCTCATCACATCAGCCAGTTTCTCCAGGCCTTAGTACAGTGCGGCGCACTCCAGTACAGTGTATACAGTACAGTGGCAGCGTGACAAACGCCGGTCACATGCTGGCATGTGACCCGGAAGTTGCAGCGCTGCCATTGTACTGTATCGTACTGTACTGGCGTGCGCTGCATCTGCCAAACCGGGAAAAAGCCGGATGTGTGAAACTAGGCGGACATGCTGGAAATCTGATTGGAAAAGTGAGGAAGTTGGTTATTGCC